>NC_057799.1:353222731-353522731 GCF_018294505.1 Triticum aestivum
GCGGAGGACTGCGGCGGCGGGGAGGCGCGGAGCTCGGGAGCGAGGGCAGCGGGCTGTCGGCGGCTTCGCGCGGGCTCGTCCGAGCCCAGATCTGGCCCAGGGCGGGCCTATGATGGGCTCCGGCGGGCCCTGCGGGAGGAGGAGGGAGGTAGGGGCAACGTGGAGGCTTCCCACTGGCTGGGGCGGCGGTTGGGCCAACCGGGTGTTGAAGAGGTTTTAAGGGTCGTAAACCGGAGGGAGTCGAGATTGAGCTTTCTGATGCCTCCTTCTCATGATCTCATTGGATGCGTTCTGATCCATCGTGAGCCGGAAAGACTGCGCCTGAATCAGCTGAGTCTGGGCGTCGAGAGCCGCCCGCTCTGCAGCCATCCTGATCCCTTCTGCTGCCAGATCTTCCTTGGCTCTTGCTATATCCAGCTTTAACTGTGCCACTTCCGCATCATGTTGAGCTTGATCCGCCGGGACGACCGTGGCGGTTAACAGGGCCGTCATCTTGTCCGTGAGATCCATCAGCACCTGAGCCGACGAGTGCACAGGGCCTCCTGCCCCAGCGGCGGAGTTTTGAACAGGTTTTGTGCCGGCCATGAAGATTCCGACCCGGCTCGACGGCTCACAGGGGTCCGGCAAACTGTCGCCATCGGAACAACCCCTGAGCCTGCCATCTTAAAGTTGATATAGCGAGTCGGTCTCACCTGTGGACGACTCACCGTCAGAGCGGGTGGCCGTCTCCTCGCCAGATCCAGATCCTTCAGAGAGTCCTCCATGGACGCATCTGACGAAAGCACGCTTCAAGGCAGGCAGAGTCCGGGCGGGTCTCGCACGCTGAGCCGTTTCGACGAGGTTGGTGCGGAGGTCCGGCTCAGGGTCCGGCTCGCCAATCTTGCCAATGAAAACATGGATTCCGCCGAAGGGGACCCGGTACCCGTACTCGATTGAGCCGGCGTCGGGGCCCCAGCCTGCGTCGTTGATGTAGAGCTTGCCGCGATGACTCTTGGTCATCCGGCCCACAGCGTATCCCTTGAGCCCTTCGAAGCTGCCCTTCAAGAACTCAAATCCACCGTGCGCTGGCCCCACGGTGGGCGCCAACTGTCGTGAAATTGTCACGGTAGATGTCCTCGTGCAAGGACTTAGTCGTGGAGCCATCGCAGCTAGGAAGCTTAAAGGGGTTAAACGGGACAAAGGACATGGGGATTATACTGGTTCGGCCCCTTGCATTGAAGGTGAAAGCCTACTCCAGTTGAGGTGGAATTACTTAGGGTTTCGATGACCAGGAGCTAAACCGCTCTGCCTGGCTATCGATCTGATCTTACCCGTCCTGAACCGCCGCCGGGTCGTCCCTTTATATAGAAAGGTTAACGCCCAGCGGCTCTCAGAGTCCCGGCCGGCTCATAAACTGTGTCCGGCTCGGACTCTTAACTATTCTTGCCTTACACTACAAGTCACGCCACAACGGCGGTTTACCACTATGGCCTTAAGCCGCCTCTGGGCCTTAAACCTATTACTAAACCGCCATCCTTAACCTGTCCTCGGGCTTCTGAACGAAGAGCTGTCGCAACATAACCCGGCCCATCTACGGCGGGTTACACCAGTAGCTATATCCTCAACAAAGCCCCCCTTGATTGATCGTGTAGTTTGGCCGTTGTTGAGTCTAGAAGAATTTTTTTTTCGGAGTCTGGTTATATCGGAGAGTAGGAATTCTTTTTACTCCTCAGCCCCTTCGTCGCTCTGGTGAGAAATCTTGACGTAGGTGTTTTGAATTACTTCTCTTCCCTTCAAATTTTTCTTTAGGATCACGCGGTTAGCTTTCGTTCGTTGTGCATCCTCTTTTCCATCCGGCGCGTTTCTCTTCGAGTGGTTTCGATCCTTGTCATCTTTGGCAAGACCAGTCCTTAGTGCTTTCTCAACCGACATTGTTTTTTTCCCCACCCGAATTTGTCTTTCTTTTTCCCACCCGCCCACCTTTTTTCTTCTCGGAGCCGGAGTCCGAAATCGAGTATCCATTCTACTCGTGCGAAGCTTCAACCGGCGCTTCTCTATTCAATTTATTCGTCGTTCCAGTTGCCTGTGTTTTTCCCGCCCTCCCACCCTTTTATTCCCGGAGCTTGAGTCTCTTTCGAGCATCAATTTCATTCATTAGGAGCCTCTTCAGTCTTTCCTCAATTGTCTCAACCGGTGTATTCTCACCTAGTTAATCATTGTTCATCTCTTTTCTTTTCCCGGTGGATCCAATTCAAGTTTTTCGGGTTGATCATATTCTTTTCCTTGGATCAAGTGTTTTCCTTGCTCGTTCGCCTCTCGCGAGTTTATCCTTCCGGAGTGCTCAAGACATCTCAGGAGATTCGTCTGTGTTCAAATTAATTCGAGGTTATCACCTCATTCAAATAGTTCAATTGTTCCGGTGCATCATTTCTCATTCAACAATCCTTCCAACGGCGTTTTCTTTTAGTGGGCCCTAACCCACAGGTCTTTCCCAGGATCTTACCTGACTCTTCTAAGTTTCCCAGAGTTATTCTCAAATCCTTTTCGAAGTTTGATGTAAGTATGAATTTCATCAGTCAGACGTTTTTCCAAGATCAAATCAAATTATTTTCATTGTTGGCTCAACCTCTTCGCTTTTCATTCTCCCGGAGTATCTCAACAATGTTGGTGTTCTTTCTCGTCATCATTCTCAACATTGAAGACCGAAGAAGAATTTCTCTTAAATCTTGCCTGTTCTCCCGGAAAATCGCGGTGCTAGCTCGATGGTTATCTTATCAAATTGTTACAAGTCTTGCAATTATTTTCACCCAACCGGAGTATTTCAGGAGTTGTTTTCCGTCTCAATTATCCGGAGGCCTCCATTTCAGAATATTTCTTTGTTCTAAGTTTTCAAATCTGTCATGGAATTGTCACGGCAGATGTCCTCGAGCTAGGACTTAGTCGTGGAGCCATCGCAGCTAGGAAGCTTGAAGGGGTTAAACAGGACAAGGAACACGAGGGTTATACTGGTTCGGCCCCTTACGGTGAAGGTAAAAGCCTATGTCCAGTTGAGGTGGTATTGATTAGGGTTTCGATGGCCAGGGAGCTTAACTGCTATGCCTGGCTCTCGACGAGATCTTTCTTCCCTTAAACTGCCGCCGGGTCGTCCCCTTATATAGAGAGGTTGACGCCCAGCAGCTCTCAGAGTCCCGGCCGGCTCATAAGAGTGTCCGGCTCGGACTCTCAACTATTCTTTCCTTACACTACAAGTTCTACCATAATGACGGTTGTAACTATGGGCCTTAAGCCATCTCCGGGTCTTAAGCCCATCTTTGGCCCACCGTCTTCAAGCTTGGCGCCGGGCTTCAGGTGATGACCATTATGAGTAACCCAGCCCCTCCGAGCGGGTGACTCTAAGGTTTATATCCTCAACATTAGGCCCCAGATTGATTTGAGCCGGCTCATGTCAATCTTCAATCCTTTCGACAGAAAATCTCCGGCTTACAATTGTGTGAAGGCCATAACCCGGCGTGACGTCATCCTCTGGATTCCGGGTAATCCGCCGTGACGTCATCTTCCATTAAGTCCATTTTTTACTCCACCATATCCGCAACGGATCTTATCTTTACTGCCATCCCGAAAATCGAGTTATTTTTATGGTGAGATAACCGCGTCGTGGCCTCCTCATTTCTCGCGCCCACTTATGAGCCTCGCCTTATAAATAGCCCGGCCCAATGAGCCTCCAGTCACTTTGCCACCTCCATCTTCTTCCTCTCGCCACTGTGCTGTGCTCGAGCTCCACCGCCGCCGCCGTCGTGGGTCTTGTTGTCTTCACCAACTCCGGCCGCTGCATCAGCCTGACGTGACCAGACAAACTGCGGCGACCTCCGCACCTTTCCAGCACCTGTAAGTCTTTGCTACCCCGTAGAACAGATCTGCAGTAGGGTTTCTTCCTGTTCTTCCCGTGTTCATCGCCGTTCCTCGCGAGTCCTCGGTAGATTTCATTTTTACCACCTTTTTTGATCTTTAGACTACACAAAACTGCTGCGGTAGCTGTTTCACTTCCATTCCTAATGTACATAGATCCCCTTTTACTGCATAGAGGCTCCGTTCGAACCCGCGAACTTCTTCTGCGTCTGTTTTAGGTCTAGAAACTTTCCTCTTTAGTCGACCATTTTGATCCAAATTAGTTACTGCGATGTGTGAAACCTGTTTTCACCACACTTAGTAAAAAACCGCATCTGCTGAGCTATGGCGGCTTACATTTCCGGCTCAAAGAAGCCACGCGCCGTAAAACTTTCCGGCTCAAAGAAGCCACGCGCCGTAAAATTTTGCCGGCTCATTTATGATAAAGCTGTAGACAATTTGAATTACTCTCGCTACCTTCAGCGGCTTAGATAACCCGATGCATTTAGCCATATGTCATTAGGCCCCTTCATAAGCCGCCATTTTAAACATTGAACTGTAAACTTCTTCCGGCTTATAATTGAACCGAACATTTCCTTTTATCATAGGCTTCCGACTTTCACCATGCCTCCCAAAGCTCCCAAAGCACCCATCACGTGCAACTGGATGAGGTCCAATGTCACTGATGACACCTTAGCAGACTTTGTAAAAACGGGTTACCTGCCCAAGAAGGACGTCATGTCTTACCGCGCCCCTGACCCGTCAGAGGAGAGACCACAGCCAAGGGACGGGGAGGTGGTAATATTTGCGGATCACATGAGCCGGGGCTTCGCACCGCCCGGCTCAAAGTTTTTTAGAGATGTGCTGAATTTCTTTGACCTGCAGCCACAAGACATAGGACCCAATTCAGTGTTGAATATATGCAACTTCCAAGTATTCTGCGAGGTCTACCTTGGAGAAGAGCCCAGCCTGCTGCTCTTCAGAGAGCTCTTTTATCTGAACCGCCAGAACGAGTGCGCCAACGGGCCGAGCTTGGAACTTGGTGGAATCTCCATTCAGCGACAGAGAGACTGCCTTTTTTCCTTACGCCGAGCCGCCAAGCCACCCAAAGGACTGGAACCAGACGTGGTTCTACTGCCAAGACACGTCGCCGGCTGACGAGAGCCCGCTGCCCAGCTTTCGTCCTTCGTGTCTGGAACCAACTCACCCTCTGTCAGACAAGTTATCTCAGGCGGAGCGCCAACCTCTGATCCCCACCATCAACAAAATCAAAGCTCTCCTGGGAAATGGCATCAATGGCATTGATCTGGTCCGGGTCTGGATCTCGTGGCGGGTGATCCCCTTAAGCCGCCACCCCAGCTTAATGTGTGATTACACGGGCCGAAAAGATGACCCCCTGCGACACAGCCGCAACGATCTTCCTGAAGACGTTGCTGAAGACATGACCAAGGCCCTCTTGAATGAGAGCTTGGCAGACTGCGGGAGGACCGGCTTAAGCCCCTTCTACAAGACCAACCCGGCCCCAGCGGTAAGCCGCTGATCTGAGCATCTTATCTTCTCCTTTAGATAGCTTTCATCTGAACCTTAAGAAATCGTCATTGTATTTTTCAGGTTGATGATAAATTCTGGAAGGTCAAGTATGACCATGAGGCGGCCAAGAAGGCCAGGAAGGCTAAGAAAGCCACCAAGAGAGCCGCTCCCCGTAAGAAGGGAAGCAGGCCTACTGCTTCAGAGCTGCTTCAGCTAAGCGACAGCTCCGAGTCAGAGGTAACCCCTGAACCTGTAAGCTCTTGTTGTATTTCTTGTTTATTTCTGTCCACCTTATCAATACTGTCCATCAGCAGGATGACACCGGAGCAAGTAACCCGGTGATTGAAGAGGTAATGACACTTTCCTCCGACTCGGAGCCCTTACCAAGGCTGAAAGTCCGAAGAGTAACCCGGAAAGTAAGATTTTCACATCCTTTAGCTTATCAAGATCCTCAATTTCTTTTGAAGCAACAGATTCATGAGAGCCGGCGGCACACCCGGACCAACAAGGATGCTGATCTCTCCTCCGGTCTACCTGAGGCGTCAAGGAAGCGCCGGACCGAGGTTATCTCCAACTTATATCCTTTTCATCCTTTGGCGGGTGTTATACGTCAACCGCTCAACTCTTCTGACTCGAATTATCAGGAAACTTCACCCTCCTCTGGCGACTCTATGCAATCGAACCTGCCGGCTTTCAAGACCGTGCCCGGGTAATGATGATCATCTCTTGTTGTACTTATCTTTACTCATACCTTTGTACTAACTTTTTGTCCTTTCAGTGCTCAAGCAAAGCTCAGCAAAAGAGCATAGAAGAATAAGCCGGCCGAAGAGCCGGTCGTGACTGAGCCGGAGGTTTCAGCTCAAGAGCCGCCAGTTGCCTCTGCTCCTGAAGCCACCGCTCCAACCGACAAGCCAATCGCGGAGACTTCTGCTAATCCAGAGACCTCCAGCCCGGCTCAGTCGGCCGATGACCCGGACGTGGTAATCACCCGGACGGAGTTTGTTGAGCCGGGGAGACCCACTGCGCTGGCCAAGTGCTCTGCCAAGGAAGAGTTGCTAGAGCGCCGCCGGGCCAATCTGGACCTCACCAACTATGTTAACCTGAGCATCGGAGAGATCGTCTCCGGCTATGTCAGTCAGGTGCACAAGAGCCGGGATTTGGAGATCGACATGGTGAATCAGATACAGCAGAAGTCTGAGGTACCACTCTTCTTGCTTACTGCATAGTTATCTTTACCATACTCTAGCCTCCAAGTCTACTACTTATGATAGAATATGTTGTAGACTTATCTTTTGGCTTACTCGCATGAACCGGTAATTTTGTAGATAGAAACTTTCAACATGCATTAGCCCCCAAGTGCCAAGTGTCTTTGCTTGGAAAGTGCTTGGGACTTTAAAGTTGCATAATAACTGTTCATACTATAACCCGGAAATTGTGTAGGCCGCTTGCAAGAAGTTTGAGGCTGATATCTCTGATCTGAAGAGCCGGCTGAAGACTCAGGAAACTGAGACCCGGAAAGCCAACGTCAAATTTGTGTCCAGTATTGCTGCTCAAGAGAAGCTGAAGAAGGACTTTGAAACTAAAAGGAAGACTTGGGCCGAAGAGAAGGCTGCTCTTGTAAGCCGGGCCGAACAGGCAGAGAAGGCTCTGTCGGAGAGAACCGCCGAACTCTCCGGCTTAAAACGCCATGTGTCACAAATGGTCGCCGCCATCTTCGGTAAGTTATTCCGCCGGCTCTCGATAAGTTCATAACCTTTATATCTCATAACTCCCATCACTGAGAACGGCTTATCTTACTTTGTTAAACAGGTCCCAGAAGCGCCAACCTCAATCAGAATGTGCAGACCAAGTTGAAGGCCGTGTACACCCTGGTGGAGCAACTCTACACCGGGTCACAGCGGGCTTTGGCTGTGGTGGCCCTATCCAATGAGGTTCTGACTCACCTGGCGGAAGTACTTTGCCGGCTGGCCGTTCGTCCTCAGCGTGTCCAAGAGCTGCGACGGGCCTCTACAAGAGCCGGAGCCATAGCTGCACTGAGCCGGGCCAAGGCCTTCCTTCCGGAACTAGACCCGGCGGACATTGCACTTGGTTACCCCAGCTTGAAGGAAGACGGCACCCCTTTCGACCAAAAGGACTTTGCAGCCTGCGTGAAGATCGTGCGCCCGGTGGCCACCCTGATTGGAAATGACACGGATCTGACCAAGTACCAGCCGGGCTACGATGCAGAGAATCAGAGGATCCCCACTCCGTGTTATGAAGCCATCAGCTTAGTCCCGCCGACTCGTAAGCACACCTTTGCCCCGGAAATTGACCCGGCCGGGTTAATTGACGAGGAAACTCAATTTGAAGCTTTGAGCGGCATTGACTGGAAATCGTCAACCTTCCAGGTCTTGGGAACAGCCGGAGGAGCGGAGAGGGATGAGCCGGAAGTTTCGACCCAGCAAGCATCTTAACTCTGTAGGCGACTTGTTTAAACAATGCTTCACCCTTTTGGACTCGGGGAGTCTTGTAATAGTATAGGACCAACATTTTAACTTTGTCGTGCCATCGTGCACGTGCTGAATGCTTAATTCCATTGAAGTTGCTTCCTTATATTCCTCCGGGTCATAATTGATCATTCATGTTCCTTAAGCTCAAATAGTTGTCTTTAACTATCCTGCATAGAAAAACAAATCACAAGCCTCTAGGCGGCTTACCGCACTGAGAATCATAGTCTCATACATATAACCCGGAATTTAACTCTAAGTCACGAAAGACTGGTCCTTGATTATATCCTTGATGTAACCGTAACAACACACTTACAGGCCTTCAAGACTGGTCCTTGATTATATCCTTGATATAACCCGGATAATAAGGTTGGTACCTCAACTCTGGTTTACCAGTCTTGGTAATGCTGATTATGTGCGACTAGCACTATGAATCAAAGCTAAGCCGGCAGAACAAGAACCGCCGTGTACACTGTTGATAAAACCAGAAGAACTTGTTATAAATCAGAAAATCAAAACACAGGGGCTTCCGGTTCGAATACGACAAGAGACCCGTCCCCAAGGGGTTAAGCTAAGATTCGAATACGATCATATAGCCCCCAGTGGGTTTGGCGATGCCGATCAAGAGGGTACCGACAGCTATGTTCTCTTTGGTTCGAATACGACCCATGTTTGAACAGGAAGCCCCCAAATGACCTTAAGAGTTGTTTAACGATGTTGATTCGAATACGATCCACGTCGGTTCCCAAAGGGGGTTGAGCTATGATTAAAATATGATCAAAGAAAACTCCCCAATGAGCTCGGCACTTTGCCAATCAAGTGGGTATCGACAGCTATGTTCTCTTTGGTTCGAATACGACCTATGTTTGAACAGGAAGCCCCCAAGTGATTATATTGCGTACGGCTAGATTCGAATACGATCATAAGCCGGATCCACCTCCAAGTTACCATGTGATCTTGTAATGGAAACAACACATTTACCTTTGGAGGAGAAAAAGGACAGAGGTCCTGCTTTATTGCTTATCATAATATATACATGGCTTATAGAAATATGTACATCACGAGAGCCGGCGGCTCAAGTGTAATAAGGCCGAAGCTGAGCTATGTTCCACGGCCGACGGGTCTCCTCCTCCGACTTACGTGAATCTTTGCGCTCCCGAATGTCAATGAGGTAATATGACCCGTTGTGCAAGTTCTTGCTGACCACAAAGGGTCCTTCCCAAGGCGGGGATAGCTTGTGCGCATCTGTTTGATCTTGGATGAGCCGGAGCACCAGATCACCTTCCTGGAAGACCCGGGACTTAACCCGGCGACTGTGATAACGGCGCAGGTCTTGTTGGTAAATCGCTGATCGAGCTGCCGCCTCATCACGCTGTTCGTCCAACAAGTCAAGAGCATCTCGGCGCGCCTGTTCATTATCCGCCTCAACATAAGCCGCCACTCGAGGTGAGTCATGACGGATGTCACTGGGGAGGACTGCTTCCGCTCCATAAACCATGAAGAAAGGCGTGAAACCCGTAGACCTGTTAGGAGTAGTGTTGATGCTCCACAACACGGAGGGTAACTCCTCCACCCAACAACCCGGCGTCCGTTGCAAAGGGACCAAAGTCGGGGCTTGATGCCTTTCAGAATCTCCTGATTAGCCCTCTCAGCTTGCCCATTGGATTGAGGGTGAGCCACTGACGAAACATCAAGTCGAATATGCTCTCGTTGACAAAACTCCTCCATGGCGCCTTTGGACAGATTGGTACCATTGTCAGTTATAATGCTGTGTGGAAAGCCAAAGCGAAATATCACCCTTTTCATGAACTGAACCGCCGTGGCCGCGTCACACTTGCTAACTGGCTCTGCCTCAACCCACTTTGTGAATTTGTCAACTGCCACCAAGAGGTGGGTCTTTTTATCCTTGGACCTTTTAAAAGGCCCAACCATGTCAAGCCCCCAGACCGCAAAGGGCCAAGTGATTGGGATCATCCTCAGCTCCTGAGCCGGCACATGAGCCCGTCGCGAGAACCTTTGGCAACCATCACATTTACTGACCAAGTCCTCCGCATCAGCATGAGTCGTCAGCCAATAAAAACCATGACGAAAAGCCTTAGCCATAAGGGATTTTGAGCCGGCATGATGGCCACAATCTCCTTCGTGAATCTCACGCAAGATCTCTTGACCTTCCTCAGGGGAGACACGGCGCTGGAACGCTCCTGTAACACTGCGGCGATGCAGCTCACCATTGATAACAACCATTGACTTAGACCGCCGGGTTATTTGTCTGGCCAAAGTTTCATCCTCAGGCAAATCTCCCCGGGTCATGTAAGCCAAGTACGGCACCGTCCAGTCCGGGGTGATGTGGAGGGCCGCCACCAACTGTATTTCCGGGTCAGGGACAACCAAGTCTTCCTCTGTAGGCAACTTAACAGAAGGGTTATGCAAGACGTCCAGGAAAGTATTAGGCGACACCGGTTTTCGCTGAGAGCCCAGCCGGCTTAAAGCATCAGCCGCCTCGTTCTTCCTGCGATCGATGTGCTCTACTTGGTAACCCTGAAAGTGCCCAGCAATGGCATCAACTTCACGGCGATAAGCCGCCATGAGAGGGTCCTTGGAGTCCCACTTGCCTGATACTTGTTGAGCCTCCAAGTCTGAGTCGCCGAAGCACCTTACCCGGCTCAAACTCATCTCCTTAGCCATCCGAAGACCATGGAGCAAGGCCTCATACTCAGCTGCATTGTTAGTGCAAGGAAACATCAATTGTAGCACATAATGGAACTTGTCACCTTTAGGGGAAGCCAACACGACTCCAGCCCCCGAGCCCTCCAATTGCCTGGACCCGTCGAAGTGAATAGTCCAATATGTGTTATCCGGATTTTCCTCAGGCACTTGTAGCTCTGTCCAATCATTGATGAAATCCACCAAAGCTTGAGATTTAACAGCAGTGCGTGGTACGTACTTTAGACCATGAGGCCCAAGCTCTATAGCCCACTTAGCCACTCTCCCTGTAGCCTCTCTGTTTTGGATGATATCTCCAAGGGGGCAGAACTAACCACAGTGATAGGGTGACCTTGAAAATAGTGCTTAAGCTTCCGGCTTGCCATGAACACACCATAAACAAGCTTCTGCCAGTGTGGATACCGCTGTTTGGACTCGATGAGCACTTCGCTGACATAATAAACCGGCCGCTGAACCGGATGCTCCTTACCCTCTTCCTTGCGCTCCACCACCACAGCCACACTGACAGCCCGTGTGTTAGCAGCTACATATAGCAATAAAGGCTCCTTGTCAACCGTAGCAGCAAGGACAGGGGGCTCTGCCAGCTGTCTCTTCAAATCCTCAAAAGCAGTATTAGCGGCATCATTCCAGACAAAGTTATCAGTTTTCTTCATCAACTGGTACAATGGCATGGCCTTCTCACCCAAACGGCTTATAAACCGGCTTAAAGCAGCAATACGACCCGCCAGGCGCTGGACGTCGTTTATACACGCCGGCTTAGCCAGAGAGGTGATCGCCTTGATCTTCTCCGGGTTAGCTTCAATGCCTCTGTTAGAGACCAAGAAACCCAAGAGCTTGCCTGCAGGAACACCAAAAACACACTTGGCCGGGTTAAGCATCATCTTGTAGACCCGGAGATTATCAAAGGTTTCCCTCAGATCATCTATCAAAGTTTCCTTCTCTTTGGATTTAACCACAACATCATCCACATAGGCATGAACATTGCGCCCAATCTGGTTATGAAGACAGTTCTGCACGCAACGCTGATAAGTCGCCTGTGCACTCTTGAGTCCAAAGGGCATAGACACATAGCAGAAGGCTCCAAAGGGAGTGATGAACGCCGTCTTCTCCTGGCCCTTAACTGCCATTTTAATTTGATGGTATCCAGAATAAGCATCCAAGAAACTTAAGCGCTCGCAACCCGCCGTAGCATCAATGATTTGATCAATACGGGGAAGGGCAAAAGGATAAGCCGGACATGCCTTGTTTAAGTCCGTGTAGTCCACACACATCCGCCAGGTGCCATTCTTCTTGAGCACGAGCACCGGGTTAGCTAACCACTCTGGGCGAAAGACTTCCACAATAAACCCGGCCGCCAAGAGCCGGGCCACCTCTTCACCAATGGCTTTCTGCCTCTCTTCATTAAACCGCCGAAGGAATTGCCTGACCGGCTTAAATTTCGGATCAACATTGAGAGTGTGCTCAGCGATTTCTCTAGGTACACCTGGCATGTCAGAAGGTTTCCATGCAAAAATGTCCCTATTCTCACGGATGAACTCGATGAGCGCGCTTTCCTATTTTGGATCCAGATTGGCACTGATGCTAAACTACTGAGATGAATCACCTGGAACAAAATCAACAAGTTTAGTCTCATCAGCCGACTTAAATTTCATTGCCGGCTCATGCTCCGTAGTCGGCTTTTTCAGAGAGGTCATATCTGTTGGATCAACATTGTCCTTGTAAAACTTCAACTCCTCCGTCGCACAAACAGATTCTGCATAAGCTGCATCGCCTTCCTCACACTCCAAGGCCACCTTCCGGCTGCCATGAACCGTAATGGTCCCATTGTGACACGGCATCTTGAGCTGTAAATACACGTAACACGGCCGTGCCATGAACTTGGCGTAAGTCGGCCGCCCAAATATGGCATGATACGGGCTTCTTATCTTGACCACCTCAAAGGTCAATTTTTCCACCCGGTAGTTGTGCTCGTCTCCAAAGGCCACTTCCGACTCAATCTTGCCAACTGGATAACCGACTTACCAGGCACCACGCCATGGAAAATAGTGTTTGACTGGCTGAGGTTCTTATCAATCAACCCCATACGACGGAAAGTCTCATAATAGAGGATGTTGATGCTGCTGCCTCCATCCATGAGCACCTTAGTGAACTTATATCCTCCCACCTGAGGAGCCACCACCAAGGCCAAGTGATCCGGATTATCCACCCGGGGAGGGTGATCCTCCCTACTCCACACGATAGGCTGCTCAGACCATCTTAAATAGCGTGGAACCGCCGGCTCAATAGCATTCACAGCCCTCTTATGAAGCTTCTAATCTCGCTTACACAGACTGGTGGTAAATACATGATACTGTCCACCGCTAAGCTGCTTTGGATTGGTCTGATAACCCCCTGCTGCTGTTGATGACCCTGGCCAGACTGCTGATTAAAGCCCCCTTGACCGTTCTGAGGATTAGAATTTGAGCCGCCGCCCGGGCCATGAAAGCCGCCGGCGCCTGAGCCACCGCTCGGGCCATTGTTGTCATTAAAGGCATTGGAATTCTTAAAGGCCTTCATGATCGTACAATCCTTCCATAAATGAGTAGCTGGCTTCTCCCTAAAGCCGTGCCTTGGACAAGGCTCATTCAACAGCTGCTCCAGCGTCGGGCCTGACCCGCCGCCTCGGGGCGGTGGCCTCCCCTTGCGTCGCTAGTTATTACCCTGTGAACTGGCGTTGGCCACGAACTCTAGGCTGCCGTCGGCCTTACGCTTGCCACCTCCTTGGTTCCCCGGGTTATGCTGAGGACCCTTGCCATTGTCGTTCTTCTTTCCCTTCCCTGTCCTTTCATCATCTGAAGCGGGGTCCTTGGTACTATCAGAGTCGGCGTACTTGACGAGAGCCGCCATCAGCGTACCCATATCATTGCAGTCGCGCTTAAGCCGCCCGAGTTTCATCTTCAAGGGCAGGAAACGACAATTCTGTTCCAACATTAAGACTGCAGAGCCGGCATCCATCTTATCAGATGAATGTATTATCTCTTTGACCCGGCGAACCCAATGTGTCGTAGACTCACCCTCCTGCTGCTTACAGTTAGTCAAATCCACAATTGACATAGACTGCCTACAAGTATCCTTGAAGTTTTGGATGAACCGGGCTTTCAGCTCAGCCCAAGACCCGATGGAGTTCGGTGGTAGCCCTTTCAACCAAGTGCGGGCAGTCCCATCTAACATCATGGTGAAGTACTTGGCCATCGCAGCTTCACTGACCTCCAGCAATTCCATGGCCATCTCGTAACTCTCGATCCAGGCCCCGGGTTGTAAGTCAGCCATGTAATTAGGCACCTTCGTAGGCCCTTTGAAATCCTTGGGTAGACGTTCATTGCGGAGAGCCGGCACTAAACAAGGGACACCTCCAGTCCTCGTAGGGATACCTACGTCGACGGAAGTCGTCGGATAAGCCGGGGGTGTCTGGTAAGCCGTCAACTGAGGCACCTGCTCCGCCTCTGGCCGTGCTCTGTCTTGGTCTGTTGCGTGAAAGGCTCCGTTATGAGCCGGGCCATGGCCAGGGGGCGGGTCATGGCGTCAGAGATTACTTGAGCCGGTCGCTGAGACCATGTGTCGGCTATAATTCGGGCTCCGGCCTGGGCGAGGAGTAGAATGGATCCTGTCCCGGCTGTAAGAGTACGCCTCTTGCTGTGCCAGCGCTGTCTGAAGGAGTTCTCTGACCCAGCGGGTTTCAACAGCTGTTGGAGAGTCGCGTCGATTGGGAGAGCCGCCAACCGTGCTGCTGCGGCGACCATGTTCTCCAGCGGGTTGGCATAATGACCCGGTGGTATTGGCACATACTGAGGCGGGGCAGGGCTCACCCGGGGAGGCCCCATCACTTGTGGCTGAACAGGGGTCCCAGACCCGGGCACTATGACCCCCGGCGGGTTACTAGACCCTGCACCTGGCGTGTTGAAGAGGTTTCGAGGATCGTAGACCGGAGGGAGTCGAGATTGGGCCTTTTGATGCCTCCTTCTCATGACCTCATTGGACGCGTTCTGATCCATCGTGAGCCGGAAGGACTGCGCCTGAATCAACTGAGTCTGGGCGTCAAGAGCCGCCCTCTCCGCAGCCATCCTGATCCCTTCCGCCGCCAGATCCTCCTTGGCTTTCGCTAGATCTAACTTCAACTGTGCCACCTCCGCGTCATGCTGAGCTTGATCCGCCGGGTCGACCGTGGCGGTCAACAGGGCCGTCATCTTATCCGTGAGATCCATCAGCACATGAGCCGGCGAAGGTACCGGGTTTCCTGACCCCGCGGCAGGGTTCTGAACAGGTTGTGCACCGGCCATGAAGATTCCAACCCGACCCGGCGGCTCAAACGGGTCCGGAATACTGTCACCATCGGAACCACCCATGAGCCTGCCATCTTGAAGTTGATACAACGAGTCGGTCTCCTCTATGGATGACTCGCCGTCAGAGCGAGCGGCCGTCTCCTCGCCAGATCCAGATCTTTCAGAGAGTCCTCCATGGACGCATCCCACGAAAGCATGCTTCAAGGCAGGCAGAGTCCGGGCGGGTCGTGCACGTTGAGCCGTCTCGATGAGATCGGCGTAGAGGTCCAGCTCAAGGCCCGGCTCACCAATCTTGCCAATGAAGACATGGATTCCGCCGAAGGGGACCCGGTACCCGTACTTGATTGAGCCGGCGTCAGGGCCCCAGTTTGCATCGTCGATGTAGAGCTTGCCGCGATGACTCTTGGTCATCCGGCCCACAGCGTATCCCTTGAGCCCTTTGAAGCTGCCCTTCAAGAACTCAAATCCACCGTGCGCTGGCCCCACGGTGGGCGCCAACTATCATGGAATTGTCACGGCAGATGTCCTCGAGCTAGGACTTAGTCGTGGAGCCATTGCAACTAGGAAGCTTGAAGGGGTTAAACGGGACAAGGAACACGAGGGTTATACTGGTTCCGCCCCTTACGGTGAAGGTAAAAGCCTACGTCCAGTTGAGGTGGTATTGATTAGGGTTTCGATGGCCAGGGAGCTTAACTGCTATGCCTGGCTCTCGACGAGATCTTTCTTCCCTTAAACCGCCGCCGGGTTGTCCCCTTATATAGAGAGGTTGACGCCCAGCAGCTCTCAGAGTCCCGGCCGTCTCATAAGAGTGTCCGGCTCGGACTCTCAACTATTCTTGCCTTACACTACAAGTTCTACCATAATGACGGTTGTAACTACGGGCCTTAAGCCATCTCCGGGTCTTAAGCCCATCTTTGGCCCACCGTCTTCAAGCTTGGCGCCGGGCTTCAGGTGATGACCATTATGAGTAACCCGGCCCCTCCGAGCGGGTGACTCTAAGGTTTATATCCTCAACAAAATCCATTTCCGATTATTCTATATTCGTGCCCCTTCGTTCGTTTACATATTCTTTCGGTGCTTCGTTCAAGTATGCTTCAATCAGCTCGCGATCTCTTCTTTCAATTGCATCTTGATTCCCTCAAGTATCTTCGTGCTTTTCAAATTCTTTCCGGTGATTCATTCTCTTTTTTCGTCATTCATTTAAATTCCTACGGTGGCTCGTTCAAGATTCTTTCTATTGTTATCATATCAATTCATTCGTTATTTTCAACCCTACCGGTGGTTCACGAAGACTTTCTCAAGTTTTGCGCTATATCCCCCCTTAATCTTTTCCCAATGTGAATAAGCGGTATGCAAATCCATGCTCATCAATTTAACTGATGGAGGATAGGCTTAACATAATTCTTATTCTTCCCCATCAAGTTATCTAATCCCTTCATTCAGAGTTGTTCATGATGAATATACCCTAATCCCAAGTGTTTTCATCTTTTCTTTCCCGGAGTTCTAAGCTTCTCGCCGATTTCGTCGCGAACCTCCATCCAAATCATCGCAAGGATTTAATCTTATCCCTTTCATCCTTCAATTTTATCTCGTCATTCTTTTGTTACCGGAGTGCATCATGGTGGCTCGTCATGATTTAATTCATTCCTCAAGTGTTCATCAAGATTCTTATCGAAGGAGCTCAAGTATCTTCGTCTTGCTTCTCAAAGTGCAACTAATTCTCCATATTCTTCTGAAGTGGAGTTTTGCATTTCCTCGTTCTTCTCAGCTTTTCAATCTTCTCCGCTTGGGGTAGGTTACCACCTCATAATTTTGAGATGTTATCCATAAGTCCACAACAAGCTTATTCTTTTGTTGTTGGATTTCCAACAACTTCGATCAATGTTTCCTTCTAAGGATGCTCTCTATTTCATTCATGGTAGAAGTTGTCATCTTCTTCCCTGTCCTTCTCATTCCACTCTTTCAAGTCTTCCGGAGATTTTGTGTTGTTCCTCAAGTCAAGTATCGTTCCATTTCTCAAGTTCATGTTATATTATTTCCTTGTTTAGCCAGAGTGCTGCCTAAATCCTTTCAGTCTTATTCGTTTCTTATCTCGTTCTAACCGGAGTAGTTTCAGAGTCTATCTGATTCCGTGAGCATTTGATTCTCGTCATTCTCGTCGTTCCTCTCTTCTTCTCGAGTGCTCTCGATTCTTTGCTTTTCCTCTTGCGTTCTTATTTCACCTCATCCCTTTTTCCTTTCGTCTCGGTCTTAAGATCTCGGGACGAGATCTCTTGTTAGTGGAGGAGTGTTGTGACGCCCCGGATTCGATGCGCCAGGTGTCTTCCAGCTATTCGTCGTTGTTGCCATGTCTTTTGCTTGCGTGTTGCATTTTGCCATGTCATCATTTGCATTTCTTCTGCATGTTTTTCAAAACTTGCATCCGTTCAGGTCCTCCCGGTTCTCTCCATTGTCCGTTCTGAGCCCAACCACACTCGCACGCGCCCGCGGCACCTCTCAGTCCTTGGTTTTGTGAGCCGCCAAAAACATTCTCGGAATGGGATGAAAGTTGGCGTGTGGTCTTGTTATAGTGTAGGTAGACCGCCTGTCAAATTTCATCGCATTCGGAGTCCGTTTGATAGCCCAACCGTCATCCGTAGCGGCACCGTTGCCGGTTTAATCGTCGGACGTTTCGGTCTCCGAAACTGTCGCCGGGCTACCCCTCTCTTCTCCCCCATTGCCCGAGGCCTTCTACACAGCCCAAGTCCAGCCCACTAAAACCCCCTCCGACCGGAACCGTTCGATTGCAATCGGAGGGCTCCGAAACCCCCTCAAACCCTAACCTTCCCTATATAAACACCCCCACATGCCATTTTTGGCCTTCTCCTCCCTCCTCCTCGAAACCCGCGCCACCAATCATCAGCCAGCTGCCTCCCACCTCCTCTCCTCGAAGCCCGGTGCCGGCCAACCCCTCCACCGCCACTTGGCATGCCCCGGTTGGCCCAGCCGCCGCCCCGGCCAGTGGGAAGCCTCCACGTCGCCCCTGCCTCCCTCCTCCTCCCGCAGGGCCCGCCGGAGCCCATCACAAGCCCGCCCCAGGCCAGATCTGGGCCCGGACGAGCCCGCGCGAAGCCGCCGACAGCCCGCCGCCCTCGCTCCAAAGCTCCGCGCCCTCCGCGCCTCCCCGCCGCCGCAGTCCTCCGCGCCGCCACGCCGGATCCCGCCGGCGAGCAGTAGGTCGCCGCCGACCGCGCCTCCGCCCCGCGGCTCCTGGGCGAGCCGCGCTCGCCGGACCCGCGTGCCCGCGCTTGTTCGCCTCCTCCGTGCGCCGACCGTCGTCGCCTTGTCCCCACCGACCGCCGGCTGACGTCCTCGCCGGCAAGCGCCTCGCCAGGCCGGAGCCCCGCCGCCCTCTCCTTCCTTCTCCCTCTTCCTCATGGCGTCTCTCTCTCTCCCCGCAGGTCGCCGCCGTCCGGATCCGGCCTACCACGAGCTCCGGCGAGCTCTTCTCCACTCCGGCCGCCGTTCCCCGCAAGTCCGGCGACGTCTCCGGCGAGATCCGCCGCGTTGACTTTTCCCCCCTCGAGGTCGATTTCTTCCAAGTCCCTGAAAAATTGCATTATGTTGCTATGTTCATCATGCCATATCTTTATGTGTGCTGCTCCGCTTTGAGCGTGTATTATGTCGAAATGTTCATCATGAGATGATATTCATTTTGTTCCATTGTTCCATGCTTGTTTGAGTCCATCTTGATGCCCTAATCATCGTTGCAAGAGTGCTATATGATGTTAACTGCTGTCTGTTAACAGAACTTGATGATTTGTCTTTTTCATTGCATTTTGTGTGTGCATCCTATGAGCATCAGCTCTACATGTGTTTTGAACTACATCATGCCATATTTTCAGTGGTGCTAGTCTTGTGTTTTTAGTATCTATGTGGTGACTAGCAGAAGCATGCAAAGTAGCCTCCGTGATGTTGCTGATTTCTGTGACTTAGTAATTTCTGCCAAGTCTGAGTCTGTTATATTTTGTTGCCATGTAAACCTGCTCCTGCAAGTCATTCTATACATAATATGGAGATGTTCACTAAGGATGTTTTGTTATACATGTTATGCTCTATCCACCCATGCCCTTGTTTGCATTTATAGCCTGCTTTAGCTTGTTGTAATATTGCTCTCAAATTGCTAAATAATGTTGCTGTCAGCCTGTTAACATTAAGTCCAGTTTTTGCCATGTGTTTTGATAGTGATCCATGCACCCTATGAACTTGATCTTGCCATTCTTTGCTTCATAATTATGCCATATTACTGATGGTTACCTTTTCATACCATGTATTGCTCTGTGGTGAGGGGTTCAAGCTCACCAACATGCCTACTTATCGTTGTTTCTGCCATGTCTTGTTATTTTCACCAAGTCTGAATCTGTCATATTACTTGCTATGTTTACCTGGGTGCCATCATATCTTCTGTGCCTTTTTGGCTCGTGATCAGTAAGGGATTTTTGTTCTATGCAATTAGTTGATTAATTCCATGCCTTTTTTTGCTATGATATGTTCCTTTAGCATGTTGTTTGATAACTCTAAACTTAGCAACCTGATGTTATTTCTGCCATGTCCAGTAATTTCTGCTAAGTCTGTGAATCTGTTATTATTTGCAATCTTGCCATGACCTTTTGGTTATGTTATACTGGTTTCTGGAGATAGCTCAGTGTTCATGTTTTGTCATGCTTTGCCTGTACATCATGTCCGTGCCTTTTGTTTTCATGTTGAGATGCTGTAGCAGGTTGTTTTGATGCTTGCAAAATGCCTAGTTGCTGTTATGGACAGATTGTTGTTATATCTTATTTGGAGTGTACGTGTTGCACCGTTGCTCCGTTTTGGGCATGCTCTATATGAAACTTGCTTAGAATTGCATGTAGTTTCATATTACCTTGTTGCATCCTTGTTTTGAGTGTGTTTGCTTAATGTTTGAATGCATTTTTGCATCAATGCCATGTTTAACTTGGTTTGCTCATATCTTCTAGGCCGTAGCTCCGAATTAAATGAACTTTATATGTAACTTGACTAGAATTTCATGTAGATCATTTTGGTGCATCTTAACTTGTTGTTTAACAACTTCAACTTAATGTTTGTTCAGATCTGGGCCAATTTCGAAATTTGCATATGAGGACTTACCGGAATTGTTATAGGTTGTTTCCGGCCTCATTTAAACTTGCTTTGATGTGTTGTTCTTGTATGCATCATCTCTTGCCATGAGTAGCCTCATATAGCCTTGTCATGCATCATACTTGATTGAGCATCATGCCTTGTTTATGTGTGGTGTGTTTACCATGTTGTGTGCTTCTTCTCGATAGTTCCCGTTTCGTTGCGATCGTGAGGATTCATTCGTCTACGCTTGGTTCGTCTTCGTGGCTTCATCTTCTTCATGGACCCGTTCTTCTTCCTAACGGGATATCAGGCAAGATGACCGTCACCTTGGATCTCATTACTATCATTGCTATGCTAGTTGCTTCGTTTTATCGCTATGCTGCGCTACCTATCACTTGCTCTTCAAGCCTCCCAAATTGCCATGAACCTCTAACCTTTGTCACCCTTCCTAGCAAACCATTGTTTGGCTATGTTACCGCTTTTCTCAGCCCCTCTTATAGCGTTGCTAGTTGCAGGTGAAGATGAAGATTGCTCCATGTTGGATTATGTTTTTGTTGGGATATCACAATATCTCTTATTTAATTAATGCATCTATATACTTGGTAAAGGGTGGAAGGCTCGGCCTTATGCCTGGTGTTTTGTTCCACTCTTGCCGCCCTAGTTTCTGCCATACCGGTGTTATGTTCCTTGATTTTGCATTCCTTACACGGTTGGGTGATTTATGGGACCCCCTTGACAGTTCGCTTGAATAAAACTCTTCCAGCAAGGCCCAACCTTGGTTTTACATTTGCCTCACCTAGCCCTTTTCCCTTGGGTCATCTTTATTTTAACCCCCCCCCGGGCCAGTGCTTCTCTAAGTGTTGGTCTGAACTGAGTAGACTGCGGGGCCCCCTCGTGGAAACTCGAGGTCTGGTTTTACTCGTAGGATGTCTCATCCGGTGTTGCCCTGAGAACGAGATATGTGCAGCTCCTATCGGGATTGTCGGCACATCGGGCGGCTTTGCTGGTCTTGTTTTACCATTGTCGAAATGTCTTGTAACCGGGATTCCGAGACTGGTCGGGTCTTTCCTGGAGAAGGAATATCCTTCGTTGACCGTGAGAGCTTATAATGGGCTAAGTTGGGACACCCCTGCAGGGTATAAACTTTCGAGAGCCGTGCCCGCGGTTATGTGGCAGATGGGAATTTGTTAATATCCGGTTGTAGAGAACTTGACACTTGACCTTAACTAAAACGCATCAACCGCGTGTGTAGCCGTGATGGTCTCTTCTCGGCGGAGTCCGGGAAGTGAACACGGTTTCTGGGTTATGTTTGACGTAAGTAGGAGTTCAGGATCACTTCTTGATCATTGCTAGTTTCACGACCGTTCCGTTGCTTCTCTTCTCGCTCTTATTTGCGTATGTTAGCCACCATACATGCTTAGTCGCTGCTGCAACCTCACCACTTTACGCCTTCCTTACCCTTTAAGCTTTGCTAGTCTTGATACCCATGGTAATGGGATTGCTGAGTCCTCGTGGCTCATAGATTAATACAACCCCAGTTGCAGGTACAGGTTTTGCGATGATCATGACGCGAGAGCGATGTTACTTGTTTTGGAGTTCTTCTTCTGCTTCTTCTTTGATCAGGGGATAGGTTCAAGGTCGGCAGCCTGGGCTAGCAGGGTGGATGTCGTTTGAGCTTCTGTTTGTGTTTCATCCGTAGTCGGATGTTGTTCTCATGTATATTGATGTATTCTTGCGGCATTTGTATGCCTTGTATGTATCCCCATCTATTATGTAATGTTGATGTAATGATATCCACCTTGCAAAAGCGTGTCAATATGCGGTTCTATCCTTGGTGGGACCTTCGAGTCTCTTTAGGATAGTATCGCATATTGGGCGTGACACTTGAACTCCGCCATCATGGTCCTTGCGGCATCCACCAACGTCCGGTTCTTCCTCTCCGCAACACCGTTTTGTTGAGGGGTGTAAGGTGCGGCATATTGATGCTTGATCCCCTCATCACTAAGAAACTCATCGAAGGTGTAGTTCTTGAACTCGGTGCCATTGTCACTTCTTATTGTCAAGATCTTTGCATTGTGTTGACGTTGGGCTTCATTTGCAAAGTCAATAACGGTTTGTTGGGTCTCACTCTTCCTCTTGAAGAAATACACCCAAGTGTATCTTGAATAGTCATCCATAATTACCAAGCAATACTTTCTACCCCCAAGACTATCAAAGGATGGAGGCCCAAAGAGATCCAAATGAAGGAGCTCCAAAGGCCTCTTCGAGTAAATGAGAGTCGTGGGAGGGTGAGCCTTCTCATGAAGCTTTCCTTCGATACAAGCACTGCAAGCACGATCTTTAGCAAAACTAACGTTCGTTAGTCCACGGACATGGTCCCCCTTGAGAAGACTTTGCAAAGATCTCATATTGACATGGGCTAAACGGCGATGCCAAAGCCATCCCACGTCAACTTTAGCCATTAGGCATGTCGCGGTCTTAGTGGGTCGCTCCGAAAAGTTAATCACATAGAGACCGTTCTCGACATGCCCAACAAAGGCTACTTTAAGAGTCTTGCTCCACAAGAGGGCCACGGTATCAATATCAAAGAAGGTGGCAAAGCCCATGATAGCAAGTTGACGAACGGAAAGTAAATTGTATGCAAGGGACTCAACAAGCATGACTTTCTCGATCGTGAGATCATGAGAAATGACTACTTTGCCGAGTCCCATACCTTAGAGGACGAGGCATCACCCCACTCGACATTGGTGGGCATAGATGGAATCTTGTGCACGTCCACCACCAAGTCCTTGCTTCCGGTCATATGATTTGTAGCTCCACTATCGAGCAACCATGATCCCCCACTGGAAGCAAACACCTACAAGAGATCAATGCTTAGTTTTAGGTACCCATTTTGTAATGGGTCCTTTGATGTTAGTAACAAGGGTCTTAGGAACCCAAATAGACCATTCAATTTACTCATGAGGAGAACCAACAAATTTGGCATAAACATGCCCATCACTAGCACGGCATAACACATAAGAAGGATTAAAGTCGCCGGCTTTGTTGGATGGGGTGGTATTGCCCTTCTTGACACCGCCACCCTTCGCATTGTTCTTCTTCTCCTTGGAAGCACCCTCTCCCTCCTTCACAAAAGTTTGCTTGAGAGGAGGAGGTCGTTTGGTCTTGTCATTCTTCTTCTTGTTCTTGGGCTTGGGTGTGAACCCAATCCCCTCCTTGGCCACAACTTCCTTTTGGTTTCTCAAAAGGTCGTTGAGGTTCTTCTCACCTTGTATGCATGACACAAGGCCTTTCTCAAGTTGCTCCTTCAACTTAGCATTCTCCTCAACAAGATGCACATGCTCACAACAAGGGTTAGTAGCATTTGCATTATCAATTAACACCATATGAGGAAAGGTGGCTTTCTCCTTAGTTAGCTTTACTTGGAGTTGATCATGAGACTCCTTGAGGCTAGCATGAACACCCTGCCTTGTCGAGAATGTCAAACTCCTCTTTAAGTCTAGCAAGATCAACCCCAAGTTTTGCCTTCTCGGAGTTTAGCACACGAGACACAACAAGAGCATGATCAAGATCTTTCTTTAACTTAGCATGATCATCGTTGTATGACTCCTCAAGAGCCAAACGAAGACCACGCTCTTCGTCAAGAGCATTGGAAAGATCCGAAATCTCATCGGCATAGTCACGACTATGCCCCTCCATCTTAGAGATGGTATCTTCGTGAGCCTCGATCATGTCATTGGCTTCACCAAGTTGTTCCAAGAGAGCAATGAAGTGCTTCTTGGATTTACCCTTGAGTTTACCCATAAAGGTCTCAAACTCATTTTCCTCCACATTTGTCCCCTCATGTTCATCAATGCTATCCGTCGAGAAGGATGATTAATGATGGTAGTTTTGATGTTGGGGGTTACCTTGTTGGTGGCTTTAGCCATGAGGCATTTGGCGGTGATGTTCTCATTGGGTGAGTCGAAGAGAGACATCCGTGGAGTCATCGCAATGGCAACGGAGGCCATGGCAACCGGCTCACCATCTTCATCATCCTCATTGTACTCTTCTTGCACCACTAATGCCTTGGGAGGAGTCTTCTTGGTGAAGTTGCTCTTGTTGGGGAACGACTTGTCCTTGTCCTTTCTAATGAGCTTGCCACCATTGTCTTCCCTCTTCTCGTAAGGGCACTCCGCAACAAAGTGGCTCACATTGCCACAATTGAAGCAAGTCCTCACTCGTTGCTTGCCCTTTGCGCCACTTGAATTGTTCTTGTTGAAGTTTGTCCTTGTGTTCTTCTTGCTCCAAAATTGCCTTGAAGCAAGAGCCATGTGTTCATGATAGGCATACTTCATATCTTCGAGGTTTCCCTCCTCTTCTTCCTCTTCATCCTCTTCCTCCATACTAACCTTGGCCTTTAGAGCAAGGTTGGGCTTCTTTACTCTTTGAGAGCGAAGAACCGCATTGTCGGCGGTCTTGTCCAAGATGCTCATAGCAACGAACTCATACAACACTTCACTTGAGGACAAGGTGTGGAAGTCCGGCCTTTGACGAATTACGGAGGACATGGCTTTGTGGTAGGGCATCATTGCATTGAGGAATTTGCGCTTGATCCAATTGTCATCCGTGTCCTTACTTCCATGATCTCGGAGAGAGACCGCGAGTTTGGTTACTCTCCGAAAAAGCTCACGAGGTTCTTCATCTTCTTTCATTGCAAACTCGTCGGCTTCATCTTGCACCACTTCATAGTTGGAGCGTTGAATGCTTGCGCTTCCCCGATAGAGGGAAACAACTTGGAGCCAAGCATCTTTGGCCACGATGTAGGGCCGGAGATGAGGAAGATCTTCGGGTGGGATTGCTTCTTGGATGATGAAGAGAGCATTCTCATTGAATTGATGATCCACAACTTCTCTAGGAGTGAAGTTACTTCGGTCATGCGGATAAAAACCTTCTTCAATGATTCTCCAAAGGTTAGTGTTCACATGATTTAAATGACGCTTAAAACGATAGACCCAAGAATCAAAATCTACATTCTTCTCAATCTTAGGAGCCGGGCCGGCATGATTTAAATGAGTGGAAGGGAGCGGTCCACCATAGACAGGTGGAGGTTCCACATGGGCAAAGATGTCGGTGCCATTTTTACCACTAGAAGAAGGAGCTTTCTCGCTAGTAGCTTCCCCTTTGTCGGAGGTAGCATCCGTCACCTTGTTGGTGGGATCACCCACTTTCAACGGTGCGGTGGAAAGCTTAAGCCCTTCTAAGTATTTATTAAACATGCTTTCGACCTCGGTAGTCATGGAGGTTTTCAATGTGTCCAACGCCACATTTAATTCCTCACGAGAGACCGCGGTTCCCCCATCTCCCGTAGACGAGACCGGATTCACACCGGAGTGCTCTTCCACACCGTCTACGACGTCAACCATACTCTTCGGACGGTAAAGTCCTTAAAAAAGAGACGAGGCTCTGATACCAATTGAAAGGATCGATATAGTTGACTAGAGGGGGGGTGAATAGGCAACTAACAATTTTTAGCTTTTCTTTACCAAATTAAACTTTGCATCAAAGTAGGTTGTCTAGATATGCAACTAAGTGAGCAACCTATATGATGCAATGACAACAAGCACGGAAACAAGCAAGAGATATAACACAAGTAAACTTGCGAAAGTAAAGGGACGAGATAACCAAGAGTGGAGCCAGTGAAGACGAGGATGTGTTACCGAAGTTCCTTCCTTTTGAGGGGAAGTACGTCTCCGTTGGAGCGGTGTGGAGGCATAATGCTCCCCAAGAAGCCACTAGGGCCACCGTATTCTCCTCACGCCCTCACACAATGCGAGATGCCGTGATTCCACTATTGGTGCCCTTGAAGGCGGCGACCAGACCTTTACAAACAAGGTTGGGGCAATCTCCACAACTTAATTGGAGGCTCCCAACGACACCACAAAGCTTCACCACAATGGACTATGGCTCCGCGGTGACCTCAACCGTCTAGGGTGCTCAAACACCCAAGAGTAACAAGATCCGCTAGGGATAAGTGGGGGGAATCAAATTTCTCTTGGTGGAAGTGTAAATCGGGGCCTTCTCAACCAATCCCGAGCAAATCAACAAGTTTGATTGGCTAGGGAGAGAGATCGGGCAAAAATGGAGCTTGGAGCAACAATGGAGCTTTTGGGGGAAGAGGTAGGTCAACTATGGGGAAGAAGACCTCTTTATATAGTGGGGGGAACAATCCAACTGTTACCCCCCACAACAGCCCCGCAGAGGGCGGTACTACCGCATAAGGCAGCAGTACTACCGCTGAGACCAGCGGTACTACCGCTCCCACGGCGGTACTACCGTGGAGATTGGAGGGTAGGGGAGATATGGACATGGGCGGTACTGCCGCGGTGGTAGGACGGTACTACCACTTAAGAGCGGTACTGCCGCTCTACTGCCGCTGCGAAGTACCGCACAATCCGACACGAAAAAAGACCCCTCGAGTCGACGCAGTAGGAGCCTAGTACCGTAGCGGTACTACTGCTGAGGACCCACCAGCGGTACTACCGCTGCGGAGCGGTACTGCCGCTTGCGACCCCTAAGCGGTACTACCGCTGGGTACCGCGGTACTACCGCTAGGTACCGCGGTACTACCGCTGGGACCAGACTCAGCCCAAAGAGAGAGGAAAGAAAACTCCAATGAAGCGGAAAGGCTCAGAGGGTGTAAAGAGGATGTGTACGTGTTGATTCCACCCTAGCCTTACCAAAGCGGACCCCCTCTTGATAGTACAGTGACTCCTACGAAACTAATCCACCAAAAGAAGCGAAAGAGCTACACCGTCTTGAATGACACTCCGAGGGGAAAGAAATCGTCTCGTGCCAAATGATGAATCTCTGAAATGCTCAAAGCACACGATTAGTCCGCAAACATGTTGTCATCAATCACCAAAACTACATCTAGAGAGATATGCCTTAACAGCTTCCCCTTTGTCGGAGGTAGCATCCGTCACCTTGTTGGCGGATCACCCACTTTCAACGGTGCGGTGGAAAGCTTAAGCCCTTCTAAGTATTTATTAAACATGCTTTCGACCTCGGTAGTCATGGAGGTTTTCAATGTGTCCAACGCCACATTTAATTCCTCACGAGAGACCGCGGTTCCCTCATCTCCCGTAGACGAGACCGGATTCACACTAGAGTGCTCCTCCACACCGTCTACGACGTCAACCATATTCTTCGGGCGGTAAAGTCCTTAATAAAGAGACGAGGCTCTGATACCAATTGAAAGGATCGATATAGTTGACTAGAGGGGGGTGAATAGGCAACTAACAATTTTTAGCTTTTCTTTACCAAATTAAACTTTGCATCAAAGTAGGTTGTCTAGATATGCAACTAAGTGAGCAACCTATATGATGCAATGACAACAAGCATGCAAGCAAGCAAGAGATATAACACAAGTAAGCTTGCGAAAGTAAAGGGACGAGATAACCAAGAGTGGAGCCGGTGAAGACGAGGATGTGTTACCGAAGTTCCTTCCTTTTGAGGGAAAGTACGTCTCCATTGGAGCGGTGTGGAGGCACAATGCTCCCCAAGAAGCCACTAGGGCCACCGTATTCTCCTCGCGCCCTCACACAATGCGAGATGCCGTGATTCCACTATTGGTGCCCTTGAAGGCGGCGACCGGACCTTTACAAACAAGGTTGGGACAATCTCCACAACTTAATTGGAGGCTCCCAACGACACCACAAAGCTTCACCACAATGGACTATGGCTCCGCGGTGACCTCAACCGTCTAGGGTGCTCAAACACCCAAGAGTAACAAGATCCGCTAGGGATAAGTGGGGGGAATCAAATTTCTCTTGGTGGAAGTGTAGATCGGGGCCTTCTCAGCCAATCCCGAGCAAATCAACAAGTTTGATTGGCTAGGGAGAGAGATCGGGTGAAAATGGAGCTTGGAGCAACAATGGAGCTTTTGGGGGAAGAGGTAAGTCAACTATGGGGAAGAAGACCTCTTTATATAGTGGGGGGAACAATCCAACTGTTACCCCCCACAACAGCCCTTAGAGGGCGGTACTACCGCATAAGGCAGCAGTACTACCGCTGAGACCAGCGGTACTACCGCTCCCACGGCGGTACTACCGTGGAGATTGGAGGGCAGGGGAGATATGGACATGGGCGGTACTGCCGCGGTGGTAGGACGGTACTGCCGCGGTGGTAGGACGGTACTGCCGCGGTGGTAGGACGGTACTACCACTTAAGAGCGGTACTGCCGCTCTACTGCCGCTGCGAAGTACCGTACAATCTGACACGAAAAAAGACCCCTCGAGTCGACGCAGTAGGAGCCTGGTACCGTAGCGGTACTACTGCTGAGGACCCACCAGCGGTACTACCGCTGCGGAGCGGTACTGCCGCTTGTGACCCCTAAGCGGTACTACCGCTGGGTACCGCGGTACTACCGCTGGGACCAGACTCAGCCCAAAGAGAGAGGAAAGAAAACTCCAATGAAGCGGAAAGGCTCAAAGGGTGTAAAGAGGATGTGTACGTGTTGATTCCACCCTAGCCTTACCAAAGCGGACCCCCTCTTGATAGTACGGTGACTCCTACGAAACTAATCCACCAAAAGAAGCGAAAGAGCTACACCGTCTTGAATGACACTCCGAGGGGAAAGAAATCGTCTCGTGCCAAATGATGAATCTCTGAAATGCTCAAAGCACACGATTAGTCCGCAAACATGTTGTCATCAATCACCAAAACTACATCTAGAGAGATATGCCTTAACAGCTTCCCCTTTGTCGGAGGTAGCATCCGTCACCTTGTTGGCGGGATCACCCACTTTCAACGGTGTGGTGGAAAGCTTAAGCCCTTCTAAGTATTTATTAAACATGCTTTCGACCTCGGTAGTCATGGAGGTTTTCAATGTGTCCAACGCCACATTTAATTCCTCATGAGAGACCGCGGTTCCCCCATCTCCCGTGGACGAGACCGGATTCACACCCGAGTGCTCCTCCACACCGTCTACGACGTCAACCATATTCTTCGGGCGGTAAAGTCCTTAATAAAGAGACGAGGCTCTGATACCAATTGAAAGGATCGATATAGTTGACTAGAGGGGGGTGAATAGGCAACTAACAATTTTTAGCTTTTCTTTACCAAATTAAACTTTGCATCAAAGTAGGTTGTCTAGATATGCAACTAAATGAGCAACCTATATGATGCAATGACAACAAGCATGCAAGCAAGCAAGAGATATAACACAAGTAAGCTTGCGAAAGTAAAGGGACGAGATAACCAAGAGTGGAGCCGGTGAAGACGAGGATGTGTTACCGAAGTTCCTTCCTTTTGAGGGAAAGTACGTCTCCGTTGGAGCGGTGTGGAGGCACAATGCTCCCCAAGAAGCCACTAGGGCCACCGTATTCTCCTCGCGCCCTCACACAATGCGAGATGCCGTGATTCCACTATTGGTGCCCTTGAAGGCGGCGACCGGACCTTTACAAACAAGGTTGGGGCAATCTCCACAACTTAATTGGAGACTCCCAACGACACCACAAAGCTTCACCACAATGGACTATGGCTCCGCGGTGACCTCAACCGTCTAGGGTGCTCAAACACCCAAGAGTAACAAGATCCGCTAGGGATAAGTGGGGGGAATCAAATTTCTCTTGGTGGAAGTGTAGATCGGGGCCTTCTCAACCAATCCCGAGCAAATCAACAAGTTTGATTGGCTAGGGAGAGAGATCGGGCGAAAATGAAGCTTGGAGCAACAATGGAGTTTTTGGGGGAAGAGGTAAGTCAACTATGGGGAAGAAGACCTTTTATATAGTGGGGGAACAATCCAACCGTTACCCCCCACAACAGCCCCGCAGAGGGCGGTACTACCGCATAAGGCATCGGTACTACCGCTCCCACCACGATACCGTGGAGATTGGAGGGCAGGGGAGATATGGACATGGACGGTACTGCCGCGGTGGTAGGACAGTACTACCGCTTAAGAGCGGTACTGCCGCTGCGAAGTACCGCACAATCCGACACGAAAAAAGACCCCTCGAGTCGACGCGGTAGGGGCCTGGTACCGTAGCGGTACTACTGCCGAGGACCCACCAGCGGTACTACCGCTGCGGAGCGGTACTGCCGCTTGTGACCCCTAAGCGGTACTACCGCTGGGTACCGCGGTACTACCGCTGGGACCAGACTCAGCCCAAAGAGAGAGGAAAGAAAACTCCAATGAAGCGGAAAGGCTCAGAGGGTGTAAAGAGGATGTGTACGTGTTGATTCCACCCTAGCCTTATCAAAGCGGACCCCCTCTTCATAGTACGGTGACTCCTACGAAACTAATCCAACAAAAGAAGCGGAAGAGCTACACCATCTTGAATGACACTCCGAGGGGAAAGAAATCGTCTCGTGCCAAATGATGAATCTCTGAAATGCTCAAAGCACACGATTAGTCCGCAAACATGTTGTCATCAATTATCAAAACTACATCTAGAGAGACATGCCTTAATACACAGCAACCATATTTCTATTATGGCACTCAACCAAGTCAGGTATGTTTACTTGGTTAGTCGTTAAAAATTAAGATGAACATGCATAGGTCATTCACTTCCATTAACTTTAAATTGTATGTAGAATTCTGTATTGATACCGAACTCGTAATGGCCAGCATATTAAAATGACCAGTTGCCGACTAAGGTATTGTTTCACTTACAAGTCAGACTCTCAAATTCAAGTTTATTTCTCACACGAAATCGTTCCTTTTTTTTATTTCAGGACTTGGGTAGCCAATCAAGCCATGGACAAGATAGCACTTTTAAATAGCTCATTCGCAAAAAAAAAGCTCTATATAAACTTTTCTTCTCAGGATTGCTCTACAAAACAATTACGTCCCATGTAATAGTTTATCTTACTATTCCTTTTGGTGTGAGATGTATAATGGATTTATTCTAAATGGATATATATAAGTGCACCGATTAGTTGCTGGTTATTTCTCCATGGTTCCATCCACAAGGATCTTTCACCAATTTGAGATTTTTGTGACTGTCGTGTGACTAAAAACAAATAACATTTTTGTTTCTCCATCGTTGGCCCTGCACAATAGTGCGTGCAGGGCTCCGAGGGTTGGGGTTCTGCTCCCAACCGAGAAAACCTCGCCGTTTCTCCAACCACTTCTAAACCCCTGCTCTCGTAGCTAGGGTTTGAGTCTGCTGCTCGCGCAGCCACCCCATGGCTACCACGCCGGTGCTCCACGACGCGCTGCTCGACTTTACTTCGCGGGAGAACTGGGACAAGTTCTTTGCCCTCCGCGGCGATGGCGACAGCTTCGAGTGGTACGCGGAGTGGCCGCAAATCAAGGCCCCGCTCCTGTCGCTCCTCCTTGGGGAAGAGGGGACTGAGATCCTTGTCCCGGGGTGCGGGAGCTCGTCGCTCTCGGAGCAGCTGTACGACCTGGGGTTCCGCCGCATCACCAACGTCGACTTCTCCCGTATCATCGTGGCCGACATGCTCCGCCGGCACGCCCGTGTGCGCCCTCAGATGCGTTGGCGCGTCATGGACATGACCAACATGCAGGTACGGCCTCCTGCGTCCATGAATTGCGGTTGCACCGTGCCAATTTAGAATTGGTCTGTTCATTTGTGCTGGATTTAGTTGGAGTACAGTAATGAGGTTTGCAATGCTCGATTGGACCTGATGTTGTAATGGAACACAATTTTAGCCACTGAATGAAGAACAGATACACCTTCGTTTTCTGTTATGAACATCAGTACCATAACTAGAATTAGATTTCCTGCCTATAGAACCGGTTGGTTTAGGTTCCATGGACGAGTATCAATGTGTTGTCAGTGCATAGTCTTGTAACTGAACTGATATGTTGTCTCTCTGAGATAGCTTCCAGAAGATACTTATGGTTTTAGCTAAAAACAAAATGGAAATATTTACCCTGTTGTTATTCAGAATGACCTTGGTATTACATCAGCTGGGCAACATTTGTGATTCCACTTAACATGTGAACTGAAGTCACTAGTGCTGTTTCCAAGTATACTTTTATTAAATTTCAATTGCTTTATGCTTCTCATTTTCCGTGCCGTTTGTAAGGATTTTTGCGGCTTCTATGCTTTATTTGTTTAGCAACCTGTAACAAACATTTTTGTGGAGACCGCCTTACATCCCAAATTGGCAGTTTCCAGATGGTTCGTTTGATTTCATACTTGATAAGGGAGGATTGGATGCTCTTATGGAGCCGGAGGTTGGCACAAAACTGGGGATGAAATATCTAGACGAGGTATTTCGGTTTTGATTTTGTTTAAATTTACTCCCATTTACTTGCTGTAATCTAATCCCTCCGTCCCAAAATGTAAGACGTTTTTTGATACTATGATAGTGTCAAAAGGCGTCTTACATTTTGGGACGGAGGGAGTAGTAGGCTTGATGGAAATATTATTTTCTTCATGTCATGCCTGACTAAGCAGGCACCTTTTTCAGGCCAAGAGGGTTTTGAAGTCAGGCGGGAAATTTGCGTGCTTTACTCTAGCAGAATCCCATGTTTTAGGTGAACTTCAATCACTTACTGACAACAGGATGTTTCGCAGTTGCCACCTTGTACCTTCTCCATATTTTTTTGGCTTTTAACTTGACATATGCATATGCGTGATTTTGAATTTGACATGGTTCACTTCTTTTACTGTGTTACTCTGTGAGTGACCATTGGGTTTTAAGCTCTGTATTAGTACAAATAAAAAGGTCATGAGATTTTGAAAATGCCTTTACCAGCAAATCTATGATATTATTACAATGTATGATGTATCTGCAGCCAATATAGATACTTCTGAAGATATTGTCACTCAAATTTCAAGAAGTTCCACGAATTGTAAAATACCAATTACAAAATAACAGATGGACTATTTTCTATGTAATCAACCAGTTAATATTGAAACCTTGTTTAGACTCTTTTTTCTACTTTCTCTTGTAGACCTACTTTTGTCTGAGTTCAGGTTTGGATGGGATATGACTATTCAAGCTATAGCTAGTGAACCCTCTAGCAAGTCTGCCTTCCAGACCTTCATGTTGGTCATGGTAAAAGGGAAGATGGGTGTTGTACACACAATAAAATCACTAGTGGACCAGTCTGCTGAATACTGTAACATGCAACAGGTACAGTTATGTTCGTCTGATATAGTCCCTCTGCTCCATAATGTAGTGCGTATAGATATTTTGAGAAGTCAAACTTTGACCAAGTTTATAGAGAAAACTATTTATATCTACAATACCAAATATATATAAATATGAGACTACTTATAACGAATCGATATATGCTTGGCATTCTAGATGAAATGTTTTTCTCCAAAAACTTGGTCAAAGTTTGTGAGGTTTGACCTTTCAAAAAATCTATATGCACTACATTATGGAATGGAGGGAGTAAATATTATGAAATATAAATAATTAAGTTCTTGTCAGGACTTACATTTTACTCGATGTTCTATGTTGGTGCTACAGGCAAATGCTGTAATTCATGCTCTGCAAAATGAGAACAAAATCCGGGAGTCACACAATTCTGGTGTTGATATACTTTTCTCGTTGCGAGATCTTCAGCTGGGTGCTATTGGAGATCTAAAGGTTATTGTCCCAGGACGAAGGAGGCAGTTAATTCTCGGTGAACAAGGAAGCTCATTGTATTGCTACAAAGCTGTTTTAATGGATGCCAAGAATCAAAACGAGACATTTGTATACCACTGTGGAGTTTTTATTGTGCCTAAGGTCTGTTATATATTGTCAATTCGCAACTAGGCCCTTGCAGTATTTTTTATTGCTGTTACTGTTTAACTGAATCCCTTAGCCAATCATTGCCTCTATCTTGCAATAAACCTTCAAAACTGAGACACAGTAGAAATGTAAAATTTCTTGATCAAGATTTACGTGGGTCTGTTTGCAGCTTTGGGACTATTTTGTTTTCTTACTGATTTAATCCTTTAATCTATGCATTTTATGCCAATCTTATTGTCAATGTGATCTTCATTGATGTGTTAGTTTTGTGTCCATATTCTTATTATCGCCTGAAAACGTGCTATGGTGGTACACACGAAGTTGCCTTAAATTGGAGTCCACATGATACACAAAGTTGCCTCAGACTAGAGTATACATGGACTATTATCATGTCGATGCCATACCATTCTATTTCCCTCTCTATTGTCACTGTAAAATATTGTTGAGGAATTCGTTAACTGCTAGCTGCTCGGATGGCTGGCGAGTAGGGGATTAATAGGCTAATCGGCCATTTAACCAATTAATCGGCTGATTTATCAGTTTATCGGCTATTCGGTGACCCTACGAGTAGGGATTAATCTACAAGTTAACGGGTTAATCGGATGATTTCTTGAACAGAGGTAAATTCTGATTGCTGGAGATAAGAAATTGTCGTACAAATATGTCAACAAACTCAAATTTTACTGTGGATGTGATGTGGATGCTGTAATTGTGTATTGGTCTTTAAATCCCAAGAGAAAGCTTAAAAGAGAGAAGAAATGGGGACATATAGTGAATGCTTCTTTGTGCAATTCGACAGAAGCTTAGGATTCTGGAAGAGTTACAGAGTGCACAACAATAATAGTGCAACTAATGACTACTGAAGCAAGTTACTCCCTCCATTCCATAATGTGGTGCATATAGATTTTTTCAAAAAAGTCAAACTTTGACCATGTTTAGAAACTATTTACAATTAGAATACCAAATGGATGTCATTGGATACATTGTGAGTTAAATTTTAATATTGTTTATGTTTGGTATTGTAGATATAGATAGTTTTCACTTGGTGGTCAAAGTCTGCTAAGTTTGACTTTTCATAAAATCTATACGCACTGCATTATGGAATGGAGGGAGTATTGTTTATGTAGAAGAACTAACTTCCATCTTGAGGACAGTTTTTTCAGCCTGGGAAGTGGATAAGTCAGCAGGCTAAGCATGCATATTCAGTGTTTGAATGAGATTAATGCTGTCGTTCTTATCATACTGCAATCATGAATCTGCTGGATTAAATGCAGCTATTTGTTAGAGCTACAGATGCTAATGTATATGTATTTTGATTTGAGGGACTGCCTTATGTTAGTGTGTTGGTCTGTCAACCAATTAACCCATGATTTTTGGGGTGGACCCCATCCCCATATTTCTGTATCCCTGTGCTTATGAGGGTCGAGGTGGTTGACAGACTAACCCATTAAATTTCTCAAACAAAGTATGTGGATAGGTTTGATGAATGGTCCACTCCAGTCCTGTTCCATTTTAATTTCAAACTAACTGATACTGATTTATAAAATTCTAGCCCTCTTAAACTTTTTAGGAGTTATTAGTTTTCTAACGTTTAGTGGCATGGAGAACTTTGTGGATTTTGTGTGATCTTCAATGTTCATTCTTGATGTAAGTTTTACGATTTATCTCCTCACATGAGGAATCTTATTGTTTTAATAGACCTTAAGTAATGAGCAATCAGGACTGGGAATAGACCACTGAGACAAACTTCACTTAGTGGATTGGCCTCACAATTATATGGGACTAACCCCTGCTTTATTAGGATCTTATTCATGCCAATTTTTTTTCATGTATTGGGAATTAAGAATTTTCCATCTGTAATATTCTTAATTTGGTTCAAGTCCAGTAGTAGTCCACAGATGACGGATATGCACACCCAGCAACGCTTTGCTGAATATTTTTTAATTTCCTTATCATCATTTCCTGCTTTATTAGTACCAATCTTCAAGGATGAAAGGAGGCAAGGCGATGGGCCCTGATTGTATCCCCATTGAGGTGTGGAAAGGCCTCGGGGACATAGCGATAGTATGGCTAACCAAGCTTTTCAACCTCATTTTTCGGGCAAACAAGATGCCAGAAGAATGGAGACGGAGTATATTAGTACCAATCTTCAAGAACAAGGGGGATGTTCAGATTTGTACTAATTACCGTGGAATTAAGCTGATGAGCCATACAATGAAGCTATGGGAGAGAGTCATTGAGCACCGCTTAAGAAGAATGACAAGCGTAACCAAAAATCAGTTTGGTTTCATGCCTGGGAGGTCGACCATGGAAGCCATTTTCTTGGTACGACAACTTATGGTGAGATACAGGGAGCAAAAGAAGGATTTGCATATGGTGTTCATTGACTTGGAGAAGGCCTATAATAAGATACCGCGGAATTTGTGGTGGGCCTTGGACAAACACAAAGTCCCAGCAAAGTACATTACCCTCATCAAGGACATGTACGATAATGCCGTGACAAGTGTTCGAACAAGTGATATCGACACTGATGACTTCCCGATTAAGATAGGACTCCATCAGGGGTCAGCTTTGAGCCCTTATCTTTTTGCCCTGTTGATGGATGAGGTCACAAGGGATATACAAGGAGATATCCCATGGTGTATGCTCTTTGCGGATGATGTGGTGCTAGTGGACGATAGTCGGACGGGGGTAAATAGGAAGTTAGAGTTATGGAGACAAACCTTGGAATCGAAAGGGCTTAGGCTTAGTAGAACTAAAACCGAGTACATGATGTGCGGTTTCAGTACTACTAGGTGTGAGGAGGAGGTTAGCCTTGATGGGCAGGTGGTACCTCAGAAGGACACCTTTCGATATTTGGGGTCAATGCTGCAGGAGGATGGGGGTATTGATGAAGATGTAAACCATCGGATCAAAGCCGGATGGATGAAGTGGCGCCAAGCTTCTGGCATTCTCTGTGACGAGAGTGCCACGAAAGCTAAAAGGCAAGTTCTACAGGACGGTTGTTCGACCAGCAATGTTGTATGACGCTGAGTGTTCGCCGACTAAAAGGCGGCATGTTCAACAGTTAGGTGTGGCGGAGATGCGTATGTTGAGATGGATGTGTGGCCACACGAGGAAGGATAGAGTCCGGAATGATGATATACGAGATAGAGTTGGGGTAGCACCAATTGAAGAGAAGCTCGTCCAACATCGTCTGAGATGGTTTGGGCATATTCAGCGCAGGCCTCCAGAAGCTCCAGTGCATAGCGGACGGCTAAAGCGTGCGGAGAATGTCAAGAGAGGTCGGGGTAGACCGAATTTGACATGGGAGGAGTCCGTTAAGAGAGACCTGAAGGATTGGAGTATCACCAAAGAACTAGCTATGGACAGGGGTGCGTGGAAGCTTGCTATCCATGTGCCAGAGCCATGAGTTGGTCACGAGATCTTATGGGTTTCACCTCTAGGCTACCCCAACTTGTTTGGGGCTAAAGGCTTTGTTGTTGTTGTTGTTGTTGTTGTATCATCATTTCCTGCTTTATCTCTGTAATGGAACCTATAAATATGCTGGCATCGATCCCATTTCAATTAATTAAATTTCTGTTACCCTAGTATGGTTTTTAATATAGTTGATCCCTCACTCTCATTAAGTCTCTGATTTATGGCTGTCACTGTTTTTCCACCGCAACAAAATGGAAGTTCTTTATCTGTGAGAGTGGCCTGTTGGTCAACTAATCTTAACAACTAGGCTTTGCTTAACCAAAGTAGCTTTCATTCGATGTTCACCGCATGTTTCAATATTGTACCCAAGAAAATAGAAAAGTACTCAAATAGTTCATCACTTCTGTCCATTCGTGATTGCTAACGAAAATACCTTCTTTCAGGCACGAGCTCAGGAATGGTTATTTGCTTCAGAGGAAGGGCAGTGGCTTGTTGTTGAAAGTGCAAAGGCTGCTCGTCTAATCATGGTATGCAGACTGCGTGTTTATCTCTTTGCTATCTAGGATATGTTGCTTCATTTTCATGGCTTATATTTGTGCTGTGCTAGGTATTCCTCGATAGCAGACATGCAAGTGCTGACATTGATGTTGTTAAGGTGATGTTTCTCATTATTGTGTGATTGCTAAAGGCCCTATTTTTATGTCAGGTCGTAACATAATATTTTTGCTATTCGCAGAAGGATTTATCTCCTCTTGTTATGGATCTAGAACCTGAATATCCTGAAGAGACAGACCCTATGCCGTATGTCTCAGTGCTTTCTTTGTTAAATTCTGTCAGTACTTTCTACTACAAGTAGGCTTTATCGTGTGCAGAAAAAATTAATACATCAAATAACTAAGCCAAACTTTGCATTATGTATCCGGGCGAAAGAGTGTCCTGTCATTGGCCCATAGAAAATTGATTTTATTTTAATAATATTATTCTAATGCCAAATAACTTTGATGTGTTTATTCTGCTCGTCACCCTATTTAAGAAAAAGATATATCATCATCATTACTATCCCAGCCTTTTTGCTTATGACAACCCACACCAATTGCATCCCTTAATTACAGGCACACCCTCTTCTTTTGCTCAACCGTGTGCATTCTAGCAACCGTAGGTTAGATTAATTATATATTTGTCAATGCTCAAAAATAACACGGAGTAAATGATGTGGTTGTCCCTGTTCTGGTTTTTAATTTTTTATCAGTTAGGTAACTCTCTGTAACTAATTATATTGTAGTTGCAGATGTGCATTATGATGCAGTCTCTCAATTACCTTCGTCTTTGTTCTGAACATTGACCTGAAATTCAGTAAAATCTGCATTATCACTGTGCACTATTATGTTTGGAAATAGCTAGACGATTGTTGTTACATTTGGTAGTAATATGTGCAAGCAAACTTTTAAGTGTGTGGTCCGTCTACAATTAATGCACTGACGCATGACAACCGAATATCCTATTGTGCATTGATCACTACTCAGCTTATCTTATTTGGCTCTTTTCTAACTATTTATCGTATGACCTTTTTCAATTGGCTTTGTTCTAACTATTTTTGTTACTTCGGGGGTGCTGGTGCATCAAACCTATGCAGATTCATGATGGCTAGTGATGGCGTGAAACAAAGAGATATTCTGCAGGAGGTATTGTTAATGTCCCTCGAAAAAAACTGTCTAATTTTATCAGGAAATCTAGTCCAGTGGCAATGATTCTTGCCCTTTCTTCTTAGGGTCAACATTACCAAATTAGCCTAAGTTTGGTGGAAAGGTCTATCTTGGACAGTTGAACCCCCAACTACACAATATACCAAGTATTTGTTTACCCTCAGTTTCATAACCTGACCATCTTGAATCCTAACACGGTTTTGAGGGTTATGTCATTGCTGTGATGTATGATGTGGATGGTTTGGCCAAAGTGGCGCAAAGATGGCTGACCGTGTAGATTTTATAAGGATTCCACTTTAATTTCATCCTAGAAACTAATTTTGAGTTCAGAGAATGGCTGAACAACTGAAAAACTGTAGGAAAATTTGACGATCAATTTTGATAGGCCTAATCAGATAATTTTTCTTCAGAAACCCGCGTTTGGAGGTGGGTGAGTGTCCTGTCTTGTCTAGTTTGATTTTTTTGTAAGCTGAACTTTTAGATTAAATCATTGGAAATCATATAATAATCCATATTGTCATATGTGCCACTTTCACGAAACCGGCATATGCCTTGACATCACATTGGCATTTGAGTTATTTGGTATTGACACTTGAAGGTCTCGGATACCTGGTTTTGTCGCGGGGTGGGGGGGTGGGAGGGGGGGTTCAACTCGGACATGTACCAGTTACCAAATTTCATGGTCCGAATTGGATTTGTTTCTCGATAAATTTCATGATCCAAATTGGATTTGTTTCTCGATAAATTGTTTTTACCTAATGATTGTACTGTTCTAATATTCTCTAATCAAGTTCATTACTGCTAGACCGTAACAGTCAAAACCACTTCAACTCATCCAACTGATGTTCAACTGCAGCCTTTTCCTTTATAGATTCATGGGCACATAGTGAATGTCTTAATATGATTATAATTGTCAAATAAATTGGTGCAAGCATACAATTCCATGTGGGGTTTAGACCTTTGAAGTTGAAGTATGTCACTTGAGCAAACTGTTTCAAGCTGTGAGCTGATAAGATATAATGTTTCGCATTTAACCAGAAGTCCAGGACCAGTTTAGCTGCTTCTCATTCTAAAGCTTTTTAGTCCTAGTGTTGTCGTCTAACTTCTAGTTTTGAACATCTTGTTCAGTTGTTGCTTGATAAGAACCTTTGCTTTCACCTTTATTCGTCTGCTTGTCATATTGTCTTCTGGACTACTTTGGTTGCACTTTACCATTGATGATCGGTACTCCTGCGCTGGACTCTCACTGATCATAGTATCTCACATTGTTATGAACTTCAGTTCATAGGCGTAAATACTGGCTGAAGAGAGGCCGGATGGCAAAACTCGAGGGGACTGGGATGCATGAAGAGAAATTTCATTGGTACTTGTACCAAGGTTGAGTAGGGAATTAATAGGAAAATAGCTCTATCTTTTTTTTTTTGCGAAAAAATAGCTCTATCTTTTGCAATTACTAATTGATACTCCAAATAAGTGGATTGTATCCTAGGAAAACTCATCAGATGTTTTGGAAACTAGAAGGCTGACGACGAACTCTCGCACATATTCGTCGTGGAGACCACTGCCTTGATGCTGTATAAAACAGTGCCATGCAGTCGTGCACAGGATCAGTATTGTAGCTCCAGGATTCAGAAGGCCTTACCTCATCAATCGAGGTTTCCTAAACATCTGATTAGTTTACCAGGCTATGGATGGTTATTTGGAATGTCACTTGGTTTTCTTAAGATATGGTTGGTTCACTGCTATTACATCCTCTTTGTGAGGACGAGCATGGTAAGAGTGTCACATGCAAACCAAAAATGATGAATTGGTCAGCTTGAATTCATTCCTATTGTCCCTCCCTTCAAGCTGTTATTGCATGGTAACTACTATCAGAAACCTGTCAAAAAAAGAACTACTCCTAGAAACCAGGGTTTATGCTACCCTCTACAAAAAGTTGAACAGACATGCTTCCTTCCATAGATGGTATCTTATATACAGATATGTATATAGTGCTTGGTGTGTTGTTCAATTTTTTCGGTGATGTTATCCATCTTCCTCGGACACTGGATCGAGTAAACTATCTGAGAATGAGATAGTTATCATTTGGCTGGATTAAATTAACTGTCAGATATTTGTAAACTTGTGTAATTGCTTGGGAGGATCCATCTAATGAATTTTCTTGGAGTATATATATCCTAAGAACCAGATGCTGGTTCCCTGGAAACATACTTTAGGTTCCCTGTCTTGACTATTCCTGCACTGAATCAGAAAGCTGTGTGGATATCATCTGTTTGTGGATGGCATGATTCAGTTTGGGGTTTTGAGTGTCTTTGCCTCCTATGAAGAATTAACCTCGTCCTAGCTGGCTTTGGAGAGTTTGACATGTATTTGATTCTGTATAGATAGGACCGTAATAGTAAGGGAGGCAGCTGGAACTGGACTAATACATCTATATGCTTTTACTTGAATTTTCAAAGCCGCATGATTCTCTAATTTGCTGTAATGTCGGATCACACACATCCAATACCTCGGCTGACCTCCTTGTGTGCATTTGAAGGTAACATCAGAAATAACAGGTCCTATGGTTGTGGAAGATGTTCTTTATGAAAATGTTGATGGAGATCAAAGCTGCATGTCTGAAAAAATGTTCCGACGACTTATTTTTAAAAGAAGTTCTGGCTTAGTGCAATCTGAAGCATTGTTAATCAGAGAATCACCAAGTGACGAGACGGACAGTAAGACCAAGAACTCATCTGCATCATCAAAAAAGAAGAGCCAGAAAAAGGGACTCACTGGTATATTCCTATTTAATGTTAACCTCCAATGTTACTGCTATGTTGTGGTTGTTTGCTTTCCTTGTTGGCAGGAATAATCCATGCCCTTGATGGCTTTGCTTTGAGCTTACTTTTTTCGGCATTAGGCCTCTTGGCGTCATGGCTATGTATTCTGATAGTTTTGTTGCGGAATTTTGATTTTCTGAACATGTACAATTGGTTTCCAATCAAAACACTTCTATTTGTTGATAACCTTTTTGCATTTTAAATACAGTTAATTTCTAGATTAATGAAGAGAGCATTTCATGCATGGCATTGTTCAGTATGAGTTATGCTCTGAATTCTTTCCAGTTGCTGTAACTATTTTTGTTCTACATGTTTACTTTGAGAATATTTGTTTAGTTATTCATCTGATACTAAATGATGCATGTTGATCTTCCCTCACTCTGGGTACTTGCGGAGAGTTGTAATATTTTTTTGACAAAGTAATTCTAAACCTTTCAAAAATGGCAGAACTCCGAATTCTTTATGATTTTACTCCATTCCATTTTCTCTTATAATGCTTGTTAATCCTACTCGTTCTCAACTGAGATGCAAGCATTGATGTATCTATCCTCTCCTTTTTTCTGTCAACGAGAGAAAAAACTGACCGGTTCTCCAGCATTCTCTTTTGCTGTTGGAACCAGGGTTCAAAATCCTGGTAGTAAAAGGCCCACAGGTATCTGTTTTTCCTAGAAGTTGCCTGGGAAACAAATCCTGAATTGCAAACATTTTTTTCAGATTTTTTATTCAAATAAGTGAAATAAGTGAAAAAAATATATTCTAGCCTACCCCAACTTGTTTGGGACTAAAGGCTTTGTTGTTGTTGTTGTTGCAAACTGCCCAGGAAAAACTAGTTTCTGCTGTAACTGGCTGGAATGGATACTGTCTGTGATATTGGACTGTTTGTGAATCTAGAATTTCAAACCCTGGTTGGATAACTGTTGTTACCTCATTTTTATATTTCTACACCTACTGACGTTATTGGTCTTCACCTATGCAATAAGACAATCAAAATTAGGTACCACTTTACTTCTTATCTTACTTTAAGCCCAGAATTGGTTGCTCTTTTATAATATGTAGGATCCAAGGACAGTCTCAGGGTCGACCATAGCTATCTTGGTAGCTCTTATCACAGTAGTATCATATGTGGGCTTTCTTTAGTTGCATCTGCTCTGAGTGCTGCGGCATCATCTGGAGAAAGGGTAAGTAATATGATATCATTATATGCTGAATGCCTGAACCTCTGCAATACCCTTAGTTATTAATTTTCCGTTAAAGCACTAAGTTCAATTTGTGATACTAGGTATCCTGCAATTTATTTTGTAGGTGAGTACCACTATTGTAGGCCTTGGGGCCGGGAGTTTACCAATGTTTCTTCATGGATGCCTCCCTCATCTTAATATTGAGGTAAAGAGAAATATTTCCTATTCTTGGTCGACTGATTGAACTGGGTGATCATACTTCCCAAAATTTACAGGTGGTTGAGTTGGACCCCATGATGGAGGAGGTAGCAACGAAATATTTTGGCTTTTCAATGGATGAGCAATTGAAGGTGTATTTTGAACTATGTGAAATAAGTATACGTTACATTTCAGTCACTTTCTTTTCTTTGAAAACATACACAGTGTTCTTAGTGCTGTTCTTATTATTTATATGACCATAAAAGCTTAGCAAGGTCTATTGCAACTGTTTAATGTGTTAAATGATTCTGATCATAATATATTATATTCGTCTCTATGATGATTTTTGGAAGCAACATTTCCCTATGAATAAAGAATGATGGATGCTCTTTTCTCTTGTACTCAAAGTAATGTAATACTGCATTCCTCCTCTAGGAATTCATGTTTAGGAGCTTAGTAGTACGTGTACTAACTACTAAGCATGATAATGAGCTATTTGTAGCATTGAGCCTCATTACATTTTTCCCTTCCCTTGCATTAGGTGCATTTGGGGGATGGAATCAAATTCATTGAAGAAAATGCCCATTCTGAACCAAATGGCAAAGACAGTGACGCAGTTAGAATTCTTATTGTTGATGTTGATTCATCTGATCTAAGGTGCAGTCCCTCAACTTTTCTTTGTTGTCATCCATCGTTCAGTTGCTGTTCTTTTTGCCAAACAGTTCACATCAATAGACTCTTAACTTGGAAGTCTTGGTTACAGTTCTGGGTTGTCTTGCCCCCCAGCAAACTTTGTCGAAGATGCTTTCCTTATGTCAGCAAAAAAGTTCCTTTCAGCTGGGGGCCTCCTCATCATCAATCTAGTCGCGCGATCATCTGCAGTCAGGGAAATGGTCATTTCACGATTGAAAGCGGTAAGAAGGGTATAGGGCACGCATGTGTTCCTGACTGCATAGGTGTAAGTACAGCTATTATTAGATTTAACGATTTTCTATTTATCTAGGTCTTTGAAAACCTATACTCACTGCAACTCGAAGAAGATGTGAACGAAGTCCTGTTTGCATCCCCAAGCAAAAGATACCTGGAAATCGATCACCTTGATGAGGCTGCAACTAAACTGAAGGCTATGCTGAAATTCCTGGTGGATGTGGAATCAGATATGAAGAATTTGCAGAGGCTGCAGTAGTATAGGCATCTGTGCTTGTGAGGCACCATCCATTACTCCCGGCACTCAGATATGAAGAATCTGCAGAGGATGCAGTAGCAGGTAGGTGTAGGCTTCTGTATTTTGCAGAGAATGCAGTATATGTGGAATCTAGCTTTTCCAAGCATGATGAATTTAATTTTGTTTTCTTTATTATATACTCCAAAGGTGTCCTCCCTTAATTTGGGATGAAAGAAGTGCTTGGATCTTCCGTGATGTTTCAGCCATAGTGACCAACTCTAGAATCGAATGTTCTGTAGAGGGTCATGACTAGAATGAAAAGAATCGGGGGGAGGGATCCCGTTGCCAGAACACTCCTCTGAACAAGAAAAGAGGGATCTCCCATTGGTTTAGGACTACTGAGACTGAGAATGATGACACCAAGCCGCTGCCAACTTGGAGAAGGTAGGCTAAGTTTATAAAGTCGCGAGCCTTTTTTTATGAGCTGGCAGGAGCGACCATTTCATCAAGAAGAAGAGAAACATAGTAGTCATGCTTTGCCCCAGTCAAAAAAATAAAAATAGTAGTCATGCTTTGGACGGAAAATGCCCAAACCCATGGAAAAACTCCATGCCGACTCCTGATTTAACACAGCACTTTTGAGTGTCTAAATTGAAGGCCATGCCCTGCTAGATGATGTCTTGAAAGGCGAGGTGGGCAACCTTGACATGCGTCATTCTTTTGCCATTGAAAATGTGACGGCCTGTTCTTTCCAAATGTTACACATGGTGTAGATGAAGTGGCTTCTATGCTTGCAACTTTTGCCCTTTCATCGTAAAAAAAAAATGTGCCCTTTTTCATATACGCACAAGTGTGCGTACTATATTATAAAGAAGGAATCGGGGTAAAGAGCCCGTCCACGTTAGCGTTACAGATTACATATATACACTGCACACTAACTCCACCCTCCACCTTGCTCTCGTATGACTACCTACTCTCCGCTGCCCACTCCACTTCTGCAAAGAATGCTTTTATGTCTCCTCGTAGTATGACCGCTTGCTTCCACACACGGCCCTCTCGGACGATTGCATGTAGAATCCTGTTCTTTGAGGGTGTGGCTCCGTCGAAAACGGTAGAGTTGCGGTGCTTCCATAGTTGCCATAGCCCTAGGATGATGATTGCATTTGCATCCCTCTCGGCTTGTCCTCTTCCTCTCTTGTCTTGACACTATGCACTGAGGCTTTCGGTCGCAGTAGGTACCCACTCCGGCTTGCGTAAGGGATGGCAGATCGCGGTCCACACTTCGCGTGCGACGACACACTGAAGTAGAATGTGCTTTATGCTCTCCTCTTCTTGGTTGCACATTGGGCAGCAATCTTGATGGTGAAGTCCACGTCTTGTCAGCCGATCGGATGTCCAGCACCTGTGCTGGATCGCGAGCCATGTGAAGAAGCGACAGGGCGCCGGTGCCTTGGATTTCCAAGTGAATTCGGCTGTGGGGACGACCTGCTTGCCCGAGAACTTGGCTGCATAGGAAGTCCTCGCTGAATAGCATCCGCTTGCTTCCCATGACCAAGAGATGATATCGCACTGCGTTGGGTCAAGTTCGACCCTTTGGATCATGCTCCACAATTGTAGGTACTCCCGTAACGAGTCAGCTGATACCTCCGGGCTCACTTGGGCGACCCAACAGTCGTTCAGAAGCGCCTGGGATACGGTGTATGTGCTTCTTATTCTCTTCCTGACTCGCCCATAGGTCAAGGGTGCAATCTCCATGATCCGGTGTCCTTCGAGCCATCTATCCTCCCAAAAGAGTGTTGCATTTCCATCTCCTAGGATCCAGTGAGCAGCCGCGTTGAAGATTTGCCTTGAAGCTTTTGGCACAGCGATGTCAAATTCTGCCCATGGTCACGATGTGTCTGATCGTTGCAACCAAGGCCACCTTGTCTGCACAGCTTTGTTCATCCATCCTAGGTTGGGTATGCCTAGTCGACCCGCCCATTTGGGGGCGCATACAGTTTCCCAAGCGACCGCGCAGCTGCCGCCGGACGAGTTTGCCTTAGCGCACCATAGGAAACTGCGACAAATTCTGTTCATTGCTGAAATTGTCTTCTGCGGGAGGTCGAGCGCCATCATCGCATGTAGCGGGATCGCACATAGCACAGATTGAACAAGAAGCATTCTTCCACTCTTTGGCATCTTTGCTGCTTTCCACTTTAGCAACGCCGTCGCGAGTTGATCCACAAGGCCTGATAGCCGTACATGGGACTGCTTCCTCAGCGTGAGCGGCAGCCCAAGATATTTGCATGGGAAGGCACCCCTCGGGCATCCAAGTGTTCGCTCCACAGTTTCCATGATCTCAGCAAAGCATCGTATAGGATAGACAGCGCTCTTGGCAAGGTTGACGCGAAGGCCTGATGCCTCTCCAAACAGAGTAAGAAGTGAGGCGCATGTGTTCAAATCCCGCTCGTTTGTCTTGAGGAAGATCATTACGTCGTCGGCAAACATCGAGAGGCGGTGGTGCAGCCCTGTTCTTGCAAGCGGAGCGAGCAGTCCCCTAGCGGTCGCGAGCTCAAACATGCGGTGCAAGGGCTCCATGATAAGAATGAACAGCATTGGGGATAGTGGGGCACCTTGCCTCAAGCCCACGGTGTTGTAGATTGGCCGTCCCGGCGTACCGTTGACCATGATCCTTGTTGATGTGCTTGCCAGCATCCCACAAATCCACATGATCCATCGCTCCCCAAATCCAGCCTTGCGTAGTACTTCTAATAGGAAGGGCCATTGCACCGAGTCAAACGCTTTTGATATGTCAAGCTTGAGCATAATGGCTGGGTCCCGTAGGGCGTGGAGCCTTCGTGCCGTGCATTGGACGAGAATGAAATTGTCGTGGATGGATCGCCCATGCACGAAGGCCCTTTTCCATATATCAGAATACAAAGTTCAACTAGGCATCAATGCTAGATGAATTATGCGATGACACCGCCGATGAATGTCATCCCTCAATTGAGCGAGACGACGGACCTTGGAGGTGAAAGGATAGTCCTTGCAAAGGTGGGCGGCAGATTCAAGATGGCCCAAGGCATAGATGGCGGGACGAGTCGTGTGAGGAGAACTACCACACATGCCTAGAGAATTATGTGTATGCAGAGCATGAGAAGAGTGCAATTCGGATCTCTACGAGTGCTTTTCATACCTTTTTCGTTGAGAAGTTGGAGTAGGTTCCAAAAAACTGAGCCTTGTATACTGAGTTGGTAGAATATCTCACCTTTTGGTCAAAGCAGTTTGACTCTCGTGGAGTAAAGCAGTTGGCCACGAGCTTGCATGCAAAATGTCGGACATCCTATGGATGAGCACGACGGGTTGATAATCGCCGGCTCCAACGGCTTCAACCATTTTGAGACAAAGGATGACGCTGACAGAGTTAATGACTCGGTTATGAAGACGAGAAAATGAATCCCCGATATTGCCACGTCAAACTAAAACTCGCTCCAATACTAATAATCGTCGTCATGTGGTCTACAAATCTAGATATAATTATTTTACTTTTGTTGTCCTTTGTAAAGAAAAAAACTAAAACCTGATTGACCGTAACAATTTTTTTGCAGGAAGGAACATCATTTTCTTAGACAAAATTGTTTTGAATTATTTTGTCCAGTCAAAACACTGGCATGTTTTCCCCGCAAAATAAAAACACCCGTATCTTTAACATCTTGCTGGCTCTTTGCAAACTAAAGAGGTTGGGTCAACGTCGATTTTCTCATAGTATAAACTATCCTGATCAATCAGGGAACTACTTTGGACTAAAACCATGGCAGCAACCAGTAATTATTAAACAGAGGTTAATGTAAAAAAACATCGATTTTTTAGCTGCAAAAAAGAAATGTCAAAAAACATTATGTATTTTGATACGAAGGGAGTAACGTAAAGTCTAAAGTATCCATGTATGATGAATCGGTTCCTAGGACGTACCCAGGATCGAAAGAAGCGTGGCATACCTCATGACAGCTGACCTGGGTGGATGCTATGGTATGGACATGTACGGTCGTTCAAAGCTTGGAAATACGGTCAACATACACCAGTTTGGTCCGGGTCTAGACTGAACGAAGAAAAGAAAATACTACTATGTGCAAACCCTTGTGCTCGACCAACTAGCTAGTCATATAACTCATCTAAACAAAGCTGCCGATGACCATTTTGTCCTCTGGGAGAAACGCACGTGCACACACTATAGAATCTTCCGCCCTGCTGGCTGCTGCGACTATATACGTAGTATTAATGAACGAATACTGTTTAAGCCAAGATCAGAAGGTCGACCGCGGATGGCAAATAAAAGCCGGGGAGCATGTGGATGCGCCGCTGCTGGCGACTTGACTTTGACTGTGTACGTCCGTCCGTCCGTTCGAAATTATGTAGGGCGTGTGATCATGCACGCATGCCAACTGCGATCAAGTCATCAAGGCGTGTAATCATGAAAGAAACACCACCGACGGGCGATGGAGTCGTTTCCCAACATCACAAACCATGCAACGAGTGATGCGTTTCGAATTGAGCACTGTGGAAATCTATCGGTACAGTGGCAACTTCAAGCGATAATTGCATCATAATCAGTTATTGTTTGCATCATTATGTGGGTCTTTTCATGTGTTAACTCAAGTTTATTCTAAAGATCTCGATGAGAAATAAGAAAAAAAATGCAATCCAAATGATACTACTAGCATACTGGGGAGGCAGATCCTCTCAATGACAAATATCAAGCAAAGTAGTTTAATCTTCCTCCATTCACAAATATAAGATGTTTTGAATATTTCAATATGGCCTACGCACGGACTGAAACGAGTGAACAAACATCCTAATACGTATCTATATACATTCGGTTCACCAAAAAGTTAGAACATCTCATATTTGTGTGTGTGTGTGTGTGGGGGGGGGGGGTGGTATCTTTTTGTTGTGTTAGATATTTTCTAACGTTTATTTCTTGGCACACGACCTTCACAATAATTTCAATTGGCAACCCATTTAGCATGAATATGGTACGTAACATCTGTTGGGGAACGTAGCAGAAATATAAAATTTTCTACGTATCACCAAGATCAATCTATGGAGTCATCTAGCAACGAGAGAGGGGAGTGCATCTACATACCCTTGTAGATCGCGCGCGGAAGCGTTCAAGAGAACGGGGTTGATGGAGTCGTACTCGTCGTGATCCAAATCACCGATGATCCTAGCGCCGAACGGACGGCACCTCCGCGTTCAACACACGTACGGAGCGGGGACGTCTCCTCCTTCTTGATCCAGCAAGGGGGAGGAGAAGTTGATGGAGATCCAGCAGCACGACGACGTGGTGGTGGAAGTAGCGGGATCCCGGCAGGGCTTCGCCAAGCGCAAGTGGGGAGGAAGAGGTGTCACGGGAGGGAGGGAGGCGCCAGGGCTTGGGGTGCTGCTCCCATGCGCCTCCCCACTATATATAGGGGTGGAGGGGGCTGGTTTCTTGCCCTCCAAGTCCCATTGGGGCGTTGGCAAAGGTGGGGGAAAGAAATCCCATCATTTCCCTTCCCCACCGATTGTTATCCCCCCCTTTTTAGGGATCTTGATCTTATCCCTTCGGGATATGATCTTATTTCTTCTAAGGTGGGATCTTGGTGCGCCTTGACCAGGGGTGTGGGGACTTGCCCCCACTACCCACGTTCATGTGGGTCCCCCCATGCAGGTGGGCCCCACTTCGGAACCTTCTAGAACCTTCCCGGTACAATACCGAAAAATCCCGAACATTTTTCGGTGGCCAAAATAGGACTTCCCATATATAAATCTTTACCTCCGGACCATTCCGGAACTCCTCGTGACGTCCGGGATCTCATCCGGGACTCCGAACGACTTTCGGATTTCCGCATACTAATATCTCTACAACCCTAGCGTCACCGAACCTTAAGTGTGTAGACCCTACGGGTTCGGGAGACATGCAGACATGACCGAGACGACTCTCCGGTCAATAACCAACAGCGGGGTCTGGATACCCATGTTGGCTCCCACATGTTCCACGATGATCTCATCGGATGAACCACGATGTCGAGGATTCAATCAATCCCGTATACAATTCCCTTTGTCAATCGGTATGTTACTTGCCCGAGATTCGATCGTCGGTATCCCAATACCTTGTTCAATCTCGTTACCGGCAAGTCACTTTACTCGTACCATAACGCATGATCCCGTGGCTAACTCCTTAGTCACATTGAGCTCATTATGATGATGCATTACCGAGTGGACCCAGAGATACCTCTCCGTCATACGGAGTGACAAATCCCAGTCTCGATTCGTGCCAACCCAACAGACACTTTCGGAGATACCTGTAGTGCACCTTTATAGCCACCCAGTTACGTTGTGACGTTTGGTACACCCAAAGCATTCCTACGGTATCCGGGAGTTGCACAATCTCATGGTCTAAGGAAATGATACTTGACATTAGAAAAGCTCTAGCAAACGAACTACACGATCTTGTGCTATGCTTAGGATATCCCGTTATCAATGACATCCAATGTCCATGGTCAGGAAACCATAACCATCTATTGATCAACGAGCTAGTCAACTAGAGGCTTACTAGGGACATGTTGTGGTCTATGTATTCACACATGTATTACGGTTTCCAGTTAATACAATTATAGCATGAACAACAGACAATTATCATGAACAAGGAAATACAATAATAACCATTTTATTATTGCCTCTAGGGCATATTTCCAACAACATCTGCTTACTACCGCCTGAAGTGAATAGGTTTAACATGGGCTGTTATTCAAGACTCATTGGGCAAGTTTGTGGCAGCTAGCAACAATCACATCGAGTGGTGCTCGGATGTGCTCACAGCGGAAATCACATCATTGTGGTATGGGGTGGGACTAGCCTAGTCAATTTGATGCAACCTGGTTATAAACTCTGATAATATCGACGTTATTACTACAACGAAGATGAAGGAGGGTGCCATAAATTTTTGATGGTTGCTATCATATTTGATGTGATTTCCCCCATGCCCTATTTGAGCATTGCCCTAGAGAAGTGAATTATGTTGCCCATAAATATGCTATTCTAGCCAAGTCCACTACTCCTAGTGTTTGGATGGAGGATCCTCCACCCTGTATTTCTCCTCTTATTTAAAGGATGTTACTCTGATGACAAGTGAATAAAATAAGGGGAGGTTGTAAAAAAGGTGTCCTCGATGAACAAGCCATTTGAAGTGATTGTCCCAACATGGCTTTGTTATTTATTCCGCTAAATTCGTTAATTCTTGGTAAGCTAAATGCATAAGAGTTGTGATCTCTGTGTTTGTGAAAACACAATCGCCACATCAATAATATATATGGAAAACTCAACAGTTTATTGATCATTGTACCAAAAAAAAGTATATGGTACATGCTTACATAGGAGTTTGCCTATTTTGCCTTCTATGATTGTGTTTAAGGAGTATCTAATGGAAGAGTTGTGCCTAGTCCGTTGATTCTCAATGTTTATGCAAAGCAGCCAATTAAGGAGACTACAACAAACCTGCGATGAAGATATGATATGGTCCCTGTTGTGTAGTTTGCTCATCCATATGCATTGTGATATTTAATATTTACAGGTGGTTTTGTTTTGCCGATACCTAGACTATTGCCATGTAGGTGTTGCCAACAAGATGTGTTTGTGAAGGAGGGTGGATGTCGCCTCGTCCATGTCAGAGTCATATGCGGCCCCTTACTTCATAGGGCGTGGATGTGTGTATGTTTCTTTTGCCTCATCGGTGCCCAACAACGGTGTGTCAGACCTCATAGGTTTGGGACATCTCAAAAGGGTGGTGACTCGGTCTCCTCAGCACCAGACATATAAAGAAACACCAGAGCCTCTCAATGAGAAATAACATCAAGCTAAATCTGGCTGATTCTTTTAGGGAAATACAATCTAACCTTTTCATTGTGTTAGTGATTTTTGTTCATATTTTATATCTTGGCATACTGCCTTCACAACAATTTCAGTCGGGAACTCATTTAGCATGAATATGATACATGACATCTGCTTAGTAGTGCATTTATCTGTTTAACATAGTTGCTCTGCACAAACTTAAATACTTATTATGAAAAAGGCATGAATAAGAAACCAGTTGTCCCTATTAGTTTATATGAAGGATCATGCTGGAAGAGGATTTGTGGCTCTCGGGTGCCACACCCCCATATAATATTAAACTAAAAAATCAGAAAATTTAGAAAAAAATCCTGAAATATTGGGATATCAAATCTGGGTGCCCATTCTACTCCCACGTTTAGTTTCATTAAGATCCATCCAAACCGTTTTTTCTATACATAGGAATTTTCTGACCTTTTTACTGAGAATATTATAGATGTCATTTCTTCACGAAACTTCAATTACCGTGCTTGCAAACTAAATTTGTCATCCTCGACAAACATAAATTGCCACAAAAAACTTGATTTATCATGTCTAATAATCTGACGTTCGCTAGATATTCGGGTCTATTATTGATTCTATGTGTTCCCAAGATGTTACCGGACGCCACTAGTTCCCATCAAAGTTTGATCTCTATTCATTTCAAAAAAAAAGTTTGATCTCTATTCGACCGGCCCTCCAATATCAGGCTGTTGACCGTCTCCCCAGCGGTGGCCGGCAGCGCCCAAACGCAACCCCGGCCTTGGGCCGCCGGCTGTCCTCCAAGCATGAGTGCATCTCCAACGTCAATGACACCCTGTCCCAGTGTCCCTCACCCCTCTCCGTTGTGATTACCAACCTCAGCTTCCTAACCTCTCCTTCAAGGAATCGCACAATACTTGATCCAGATGGGGTTGAGCGAGATCCTGCAAAGGAGCACGTGAAAGAAGCACATAATTCTTGAGCCAAATATATGAGACCGCTGAAAAAATGACTGCATTTTTAGGTCCGTGGCCATTTTACATAATGAAAGACAAAAATAGAGTCTGTCTTTTAGGTGAGATCATAGGATCAATCCAAACAATTCTAAAATTATTTGGCAACATACTCCTTCCGATCCAAAATAGATGACCCAACTTTATACTAACTTTGTATTAAAGTTAGTACAAAGTCGGGTCATCTATTTTAAAACGGAGGGAGTACCTGTGATGTATGTCTACAACTTAAAAAGAAATCAGCTCAAAACTCGTTCTACAATTAGAGATACAAAAATGATAAATTCAACTGTGAATAGTGTCAACTTTGGATGAATAGTAACCTCTGATTTTGTCTTTTTTGTTTCTATAAGTGTGGGTCGAATTAGTAGCTAAATTTTTTTGAGGTTGTACATCAAACATTGATGTGCGTCTGTAATTTTTTTACAGAATTTTTGGACATGTTTTATATTTTACAAAAATCTCATTGATCTCACCTGAAGCCATTGTACGTCCATTTCCTACAGAATTGCCCCAATTTTATGTGTGTGGCTTGTAGAATTGAGAAAATGATATTTAACCACATCTCTGCGTCTCATATGCATTATTTGCTTGTTGTGATGGGTGTGACGTATAATCTAAAATATAATCTCATATGCTATCGTGCTCCACAATTTAATGGTTGGTTGTGAAGGGACAGCTGCGGGAGATAGCCATACAATAGTAGTACTATGTGCCTAGCTTCTTTCAAAATAATCAGTATCTAGTTTGGCATTTTTTTCTTCTTAAACTATCGTTCGAGGTCTGGACAACTTGAGACTGTGTTTAAGCCATACCTACCATGGCGGTTGCTGGCTCAGGAAGGATACGACATGGAACAAAAGATATTTGTAAGTGCATGACCGCAACATCATAATCATTCTTAAGTAGAGTAAATTGCATAAACCACCTACTTTTTGTGCTACTGTTGCGCAAAACACCTACTTTACAGGTTTGTTGCACAAAACACCACATGTTGGTGTAATTCATTGCAACTAGGTCTAATCCACCATTTAGATGCGTTAACACTTTTATAAGAAAAATTAGGTGTGTTGACATGATCCCTGACAAGTGGGCCGAGTTTGTAAGTGCAGTGGCAAAAAGCCACATCAACAGCCAACTAGAATTGTCAATATCTCACAACCCTTTGCTCCCATTGAGTTGAACTTTTCCTAGAATATTAGCGAGTGCATTTATGATTTATAGGATTTTTTTGTATTTTTTTTTGCACAAAAGACCTCACACAGAAGAGCAGGCGGCGGTGGCCGTCTGTGATGGAGCCTAGCCAGCTCTTCTACGTCGTCGGCTAAGCTTCCCCCCTCCCCCACCTCCCTCCCCGCCCCAAAGGTCTACTCGTCTCCCCATACCTCTGTCTGTCCGTTAGGTATTATTCTCCCCCGTGAAACCCTATATTTTTAGGCGGAAATTTTGTCATCGATCAACGTATATTTGTTTAGGAACCTAAATTTTTTTAGCGTTTGTGTCGTAGCATGAAACAAACAAAAGTTATAGATACACTTGAGACGTATCAGCGGCCGCCCCCTATCCCCTCAGGGATGGGCATTTATTAAAGATTGTTTGCGCACTGTAATGGAAAAGAATCCTAGTTCTGGATTTCATGTATGGATAATCCGTCCTATCAACAAACCTAAAAAAACAAGTTTTCATGGTCTTTTCTTTGGTCTACACGCACAAATCAAAGGGTTTAGGAATGGAAGCAAGCCTTGCATTGGTAAATATCTCACCTCCTACCAAAGGTTTAAGAATGGATGCAGTACTTTCATGGGTTAAATTTTGATTTCAAAATTAAAATTTAGAAAATGCAAAAATAACCCAATAAAACATAACGCGCTCACTAATATTTTGGGGAAAATTCAGCTCAACTGGAGCAAAGGATTGTAAGACATTAATAGTTCTACTTGGCTGCTGATGTGTCCGGTTTTTTTGTCACCGATGCCCTTATAAACTGGACCCACTTGGTAGGATTCATGTTAACACACCTAAATGACAGATTAAACCTAGCTGCAATGAATTACCCCAATATATGTTGTTTTGTGCAACAAACCTATAAAGTAGGTGTTTCATGCAAAACTAACACCGAAAGCAGGTGGTTTGTGCAATTTCCTCTTCTTAAGTAGTAGATGTAGTATCCACCGATGTTCATCTTCTTCTGCATTGTCCACAATCAATTCACAAAGTACTCCTCCGTTTTTTATACAAGGCCACTATCTCATTTTTTAGGTACCAAGAAACAGAGTCAACTAATAAATAGCACAATTGATTGTGTGGAAAATCCATGTGTTCCGGGCTAAGCCCTTAAACATATTGAAGGAAATATGCCCTAGAGGCAATAATAAAGTTATTATTTATTTCCTTATTTCATGATAAATGTTTATTATTCATGCTAGAATTGTATTAACCGGAAACATAATACTTGTGTGAATACATAGACAAACAGAGTGTCACTAGTATGCCTCTACTTGACTAGCTCGTTGATCAAAGATGGTTATGTTTCCTAGCCATAGACATGAGTTGTCATTTGATTAACGGGATCACATCGTTAGGAGAATGATGTGATTGACTTGACCCATTCCGTTAACTTAGCACACGATCGTTTAGTATTCTGCTATTGCTTTCTTCATGACTTATACATGTTCCTATGACTATGAGATTATACAACTCCCGTTTACCGGAGGAACACTTTGTGTGCTACCAAACGTCACAACGTAACTGGGTGATTATAGAGGTGCTCTACAGGTGTCTCCAAAGGTACTTGTTGGGTTGGCGTATTTCGAGATTAGGATTTGTCACTCCGATTGTCGGAGAGGTATCTTTGGGCCCACTCAGTAATGCACATCACTATAAGCCTTGCAAGCATTGTAACTAATGAGTTAGTTGCGGGATGATGTATTACGAAACGAGTAAAGAGACTTGCCGGTAACGAGATTGAACTAGGTATTGAGATACCGACGATCGAATCTCGGGCAAGTAACATACCGATGACAAAGGGAACAACGTATGTTGTTATGCGGTTTGACCGATAAAGATCTTCATAGAATATGTGGGAGCCAATATGAGCATCCAGGTTCCGCTATTGGTTATTGACCGGAGACGTGTCTCGGTCATGTCTACATTGTTCTCGAACCCGTAGGGTCCGCACGCTTAAAGTTCGATGACAGTTATATTATGAGTTTATGTATTTTGATGTACCGAAGGTAGTTCGGAGTCCTGGATGAGATCGGGGACATGACGAGGAGTCTCGAAATGGCCGAGACATGAAGATTGATATATTGGACGACTATATTCGGACACCGGAATGGTTCCGGGGGTTATCGGATATATACCGGAGTACCGGGGGGTTACCGGAACCCCCGGGGGATTAATGGGCCTACATGGGCCTTAGTGGAGAAGAGGAGGGGCGGCCAGGGCAGGCCGCGCGCCCCTCCCCTCTAGTCCGAATTGGACAAGGAGGGGGGGCGCCCCCCTTTCCTTCTTCTCCTCCTCCTCTTTCCCCCCTTCTCCTAATCCAACAAGGAAGGGAGGGAGTCCTACTCCCGGTAGGAGTAGGACTCCTCCTGGCGCGCCCCTCTCCTGGCCGGCCGCCTCTCCCCCCTTGCTCCTTTATATACGGGGGCAGGGGGCACCCCAAAGAGACAACAATTGATCTGTTGATCTTTTAGCCGTGTGCGGTGCCCCCCTCCACCATAGTCCACCTCGATAATACTGTAGCGATGCTTAGGCGAAGCCCTGCGTCGGTAGAACATCATCATCGTCACCACGCCGTCGTGCTGACGAAACTCTCCCTCAACACTTGGCTGGATCGGAGTTCGAGGGACGTCATCGGGCTGAACGTGTGCTGAACTCGGAGGTGTCGTGCGTTCGGTACTTGATCGGTCGGATCGTGAAGACGTACGACTACATCAACCGCGTTGTGCTAACGCTTCCGCTTTCGGTCTACGAGGGTACGTGGACAACACTCTCCCCTCTCGTTGCTATGCATCACCATGATCTTGCGTGTGCGTAGGATTTTTTTTGAAATTACTACGTTCCCCAATAGTGGCATCCTAGCCAGGTTTTATGCGTAGATGTTATATGCACGAGTAGAACACAAGTGAGTTGTGGGCGATACAAGTCATACTGCTTACCAGCATGTCACACTTTGGTTCAGCGGTATTGTTGGATGAAGCGGCCCGGACCGACATTACGCGTACGCTTACGCGAGACTGGTTCTACCGACGTGCTTTGCACACAGGTGGCTGGCGGGTGTCAGTTTCTCCAACTTTAGTTGAACCGAGTGTGGCTACGCCCGGTCCTTGCGAAGGTTAAAACAGCACCAACTTGACAAACTATCGTTGTGGTTTTGATGCGTAGGTAAGAACGGTTCTTGCTCAGCCCGTAGCAGCCACGTAAAACTTGCAACAACAAAGTAGATGATGTCTAACTTGTTTTTGCAGGGCATGTTGTGATGTGATATGGTCAAGGCATGATGCTATATTTTATTGTATGAGATGATCATGTTTTGTAACCGAGTTATCGGCAACTGGCAGGAGCCATATGGTTGCCGCTTTATTGTATGCAATGCAAACGCCCTGTAATGCTTTACTTTATCACCAAGCGGTAGCGATAGTCGTAGAAGCATAAGTTGGTGAGACGACAACGATGCTACAATGGAGATCAAGGTGTCGCGCCGGTGACGATGGTGATCATGACAGTGCTTCGGAGATGGAGATCACAAGCACAAGATGATGATGGCCATATCATATCACTTATATTGATTGCATGTGATGTTTATCTTTTATGCATCTTATCTTGCTTTGATTGACGGTAGCATTATAAGATGATCTCTCACTAAATTATCAAGGGATAAGTGTTCTCCCTGAGTATGCACCGTTGCGAAAGTTCTTCGTGCTGAGACACCACGTGATGATCGGGTGTGATAGGCTCTACGTTCAAATACAACGGGTGCAAAACAGTTGCACACGCGGAATACTCAGGTTAAACTTGACGAGCCTAGCATATAACAGATATGGCCTCAGAACACTGAGACCGAAAGGTCGAGCGTGAATCATATAGTAGATATGATCAACATAGTGATGTTCACCATTGAAACTACTCCATCTCACGTGATGATTGGACATGGTTTAGTTGATATGGATCACGTGATCACTTAGAAGATTAGAGGGATGTCTATCTAAGTGGGATTTCTTAAGTAATATTATTAATTGAACTTAAATTTATCATGAACTTAGTCCTGGTAGTATTAGCATATCTATGTTGTAGATCAATAGCTCGCATTCAGCTCCCCTGTTTTATTTTGATATGTTCCTAGAGAAAAACTATGTTGAAAGATGTTAGTAGCAATGATGCGGATTGGATTCGTGATCTGAGGATTATCCTCATTGCTGCACAGAAGAATTATGTCCTTGATGCACCGCTAGGTGACAAACCTATTGCAGGAGTAAATGTAGACGTTATGAACGTTTGACTAGTTCAATATGATGACTACTTGATAGTTTAGTGCACCATGCTTAACGGTTTAGAATCGGGACTTCAAAGACGTTTTGAACGTCATGGACCATATGAGATGTTCCAGGAGTTGAAGTTAATATTTCAAGCAAATACCCGAGTTGAGAGATATGAAGTCTCCAACAAGTTCTATAGCTAAATGATGGAGGAGGATAGCTCAAGCAGTGAGCATGTGCTCAGATTGTCAGGGTACTACAATCGCTTGAATCAAGTGGGAGTTAATCTTCCAGATAAAATAGTGATTGACAGAATTCTCTAGTAACCATCACCAAGTTAGTAGAACTTCGTGATGAACTATAGTATGCAAGGGATGACGAAAACAATTCCCAAGCTCTTCGCAATGCTAAAATTAGCGAAGGTAGAAATCAAGAAAAACATCAAGTGTTGATGGTTGAAAAGACCACTAGTTCAAGAAAAGGGGCAAAGGGAAGAAGGGGAACTTCAAGAAGAACGACAAGTGAGTTGCTGCTCAAGTGAAGAATCCCAAGTCTGGACCTAAGCCTGAGACTAAGTGCTTCTACTGCAAAGGAACTGGTCACTAGAAGTGGAACTGCCCTAGATACTTGGCGGATAAGAAGGTGGCATAGTGAACAAAGGTATATTTGATATACATGTTATTGATGTGTACTTTACTAGTGTTTATATGAACCCCTTAGTATTTGACACTAGTTCAGTTGCTAAGATTAGTAACTCGAAACGGGAGTTGCGGAATGAACAGAGACTAGTTGAGGGTGAAGTGACGATGTGTGTTGGAAGTGGTTCCAAGATTGATATGATCATCATCGCACACTCCCTATACTTTCGGGATTAGTGTTGAACCTAAATAAGTGTTATTTGGTGTTTGCGTTGAGCATGAATATGATTTGATCATGTTTATTGCAATACGGTTATTCATTTAAGTTAGAGAATAATTGTTATTCTGTTTACATGAATAAAACATTATATGGTTACACACCCAATGAAAATGGTTCGTTGGATCTCGATCGTAGTGATACACATATTCATAATATTGAAGCCAAAATATGGAAAGTTAATAATGATAGTGCAACTTATTTGTGGCACTGCCGTTTAGGTCATATTGGTGTAAAGCGCATGAATAAACTCCATGCTGATGGGCTTTTGGAATCACTTGATTATGAATCACTTGATGCTTGCGAACCATGCCTTATGGGCAAGATGACTAAGACTCCGTTCTCCGGAACAATGGAGCAAGCAACTAACTTATTGGAAATAATACATACTGATGTATGCGATCCGATGAGTGTTGAGGCTCGCGACAGGTATCGTTATTTTCTGACCTTCACAGATGATTTGAGCAGATATGGGTATATCTACTTGATGAAACATAAAGTCTGAAACATTTGAAAAGTTCAGAGTGAAGTGGAAAATCATCATAACAAAAAAATAAAGTTTCTACGATCTGATCGTGGAGGAGAATATTTGAGTTACGAGTTTGGTCTTCATTTGAAACAATGCGGAATAGTTTCGCAACTCAGGCCACCTGGAACACCACAGCGTAATGATGTGTGTCCGGACGTCATAACCGTACTTTATTAGATATGGTGCGATCTATGATGTTTCTTACCAATCTACCACTATCGTTTTGGGGTTATGCATTAGAGACAGCTGCATTCACGTTAAAAAGGGCACCATTTAAATCCGTTGAGACGACACTATATGAACTGTGGATTAGCAAGAAACCTAAGCTATCGTTTCTTAAAGTTTGGGGTTGTGATGCTTATGTGAAAAAGTTTCATCCTGATAAGCTCAAACCCAAATCGGAAAAATATGTCTTCATAGGATACCCAAAGGAGACTGTTGGGTACACCTTCTATCACAAATCGAAGGCAAGACATTCGTTGCTAAGAATGGATCCTTTCTAGAGAAGGAGTTTCTCTCGAAAGAAGTGAGTGGGAGGAAAGTAGAACTTGATGAGGTAACTGTACCTGCTCCCTTATTGGAAAGTAGTTCATCACAGAAATCTGTTCCTCTGACTCCTACACCAATTAGTGAGGAAGCTAATGATGATGATCATGTAACTTCAGATCAAGTTACTACCGAACCTTGTAGGTCAACCAGAGTGAGATCCACACCAGAGTGGTACGGTAATCCTATTCTGGAGGTCATGTTACTTGAGCATGACAAACCTACGAACTATGAAGAAGTGATGATGAGCCCAGATTCCGCGAAATGGTTTGAGGCCATGAAATCTGAGATGGGATCCATGTATGAGAACAAAGTATGGTCTTTGATTGACTTGCCCAAATGATCGGCAAGCCATTGAGATTAAATGGATCTTCAAGAGGAAGATGGATGCTGATAGTAGTGTTACTATCTACAAAGCTAGAATTGTCGCAAAAGGTTTTCGACAAGTTCAAGGTGTTGACTACGATGAGAGTTTCTCACTCATATCTATGCTTAAGTCTGTCCGAATCATGTTAGCAATTGCCGCATTTTATGAAATCTGGAAAATGGATAAACAAAACTGCATTCCTTAATGGATTTATTAAAGAAGAGTTGTATATGATGCAACCAGAAGGTTTTGTCGATCCTAAAGGTGTTAACAAAATGTGCAAGCTCCAGCGATCCATCTATGGACTGGTGCAAGCATCTCGGAGTTGGAATATACGCTTTGATGAGTTGATCAAAACATATAGTTTTATACAGACTTGCGGTGAAGCCTGATTTACAAGAAAGTGAGTGGGAGCACTACAACATTTCTGATAAGTATATGTGAATGACATATTGTTGATCGGAAATAATGTAGAATTATTCTGCAAAGTATAAAGGAGTGTTTGAAAGGAGTTTTTCAAAGAAAGACCTCGGTAAAGCTGCTTACATATTGAGCATCAAGATCTATAGAGATAGATCAAAACGCTTGATAAGTTTTTTTTCAATGAGTACATAGCTTGACAAGATTTTGAAGTAGTTCAAAATGGAATAGTCAAAGAAAGAGTTCTTGCCTGTGTTACAAGGTGTGAAATTGAGTAAGACTCAAAGCCCGACCAGGGCAGAAGATAGAAAGAGAATGAAAGTCATTCCCTATGCCTCAGCCATAGGTTCTATAAAGTATGCCATGCTATGTACCAGATCTATTGTATACCCTACACTGATTTTGGCAAGGGAGTACAATAGTGATCTAGGAGTAGATCACTGGACAGCGGTCAAAATTATCCTTAGTGGAATAAGGATATGTTTCTCGATTATGGAGGTGACAAAAGGTTCGTCGTAAAAGGGTTACGTCGATACAAGTTTTGGCACTGATCCAGATGACTCTAAGTCTTCATCTGGATACATATTGAAAGTGGGAGCAATTAGCTAAAGTAGCTCCGTGCAGAGCATTGTAGACATAGAAATTTGCAAAATACATAGAGATCTGAATATGGCAGACCCGTTGACTAAACTTCTCTCACAAGCAAAACATGATCACACCTTAGTACTCTTTGGGTGTTAATCACATAGCGATGTGAACTAGATTATTGACTCTAGTAAACCCTTTGGGTGTTGGTCACATTACGATGTGAACTATGGGTGTTAATCACATGGTGATGTGAACTATTGATGTTAAATCACATGGCGATGTGATCTAGATTATTGACTCTAGTGCAAGTGGGAGACTGAAGGAAATATGTCCTAGAGGCAATAATAAAGTTATTATTTATTTCCTTATTTCATGATAAATGTTTATTATTCATGCTAGAATTGTATTAACCGGGAACATAATACTTGTGTGAATACATAGACAAACAGAGTGTCACTAGTATGCCTCTACTTGACTAGCTCGTTGATCAAAGATGGTTATGTTTCCTAGCCATAGACATGAGTTGTCATTTGATTAACGGGATCACATCATTAGGACAATGATGTGATTGACTTGACCCATTCCGTTAGCTTAGCACACGATCGTTTAGTATTCTGCTATTGCTTTCTTCATGACTTATACATGTTCCTATGACTATGAGATTATACAACTCCCGTTTACCGGAGGAACACTTTGTGTGCTACCAATCGTCACAACGTAACTGGGTGATTATAAAGGTGCTCTATAGGTTTCTCCAAAGGTACTTGTTGGGTTGGCGTATTTCGAGATTAGGATTTGTCACTCCGATTGTCGGAGAGGTATCTCTGGGCCCACTCAGTAATGCACATCACTATAAGCCTTGCAAGCATTGTAACTAATGAGTTAGTTGTGGGATGATGTATTACGGAACGAGTAAAGAGACTTGCCGGTAACGAGATTGAACTAGGTATTGAGATACCGACGATCGAATCTCGGGCAAGTAACATATCGATGACAAAGGGAACAACGTATGTTGTTATGCGGTTTGACCGATAAAGATCTTCGTAGAATATGTGGGAGCCAATATGAGCATCCAGGTTCCGCTATTGGTTATTGACCGGAGACGTGTCTCGGTCATGTCTACATTGTTCTCGAACCCGTAGGGTCCGCACGCTTAAAGTTCGATGACGGTTATATTATGAGTTTATGTCTTTAGATGTACCGAAGGTAGTTCGGAGTCCCGGATGAGATCGGGGACATGACGAGGAGTCTTGAAATGGTCGAGACATGAAGATTGATATATTAGACGACTATATTCGGACACCGGAATGGTTCCGGGGGTTATCGGATATATACCGGAGTACCGGGGGGTTATCGGAACCCCCGGGGGATTAATGGGCCTACATGGGCCTTAGTGGAGAAGAGGAGGGGCGGCCAGGGCAGGCCGCGCGCCCCTCCCCCTCTAGTCCGAATTGGACAAGGAGGGGGGTGCCCCCCTTTCCTTCTTCTTCTCCTCCTCTTTCCCCCCTTCTCCTAATCCAACAAGGAAGGGAGGGAGTCCTACTCCCGGTAGGAGTAGGACTCCTCCTGGCGCGCCCCTCTCCTGGCCGGCCGCCTCTCCCCCCTTGCTCCTTTATATACGGGGGCAGGGGCACCCCAAAGAGACAACAATTGGTCTGTTGATCTTTTAGCCGTGTGCGGTGCCCCCCTCCACCATAGTCGACCTCGATAATACTGTAGCGGTGCTTAGGCGAAGCCCTGGGTCGGTAGAACATCATCATCGTCACCACGCCGTCGTGCTGACGAAACTCCCCCTCAACACTCGGCTGGATCGGAGTTCGAGGGACGTCATCGGGCTGAACGTGTGCTGAACTCGGAGGTGCCGTGCGTTCGGTACTTGATCGGTCGGATCATGAAGACGTACGACTACATTAACCGCGTTGTGCTAACGCTTCCGCTTTCGGTCTACGAGGGTACGTGGACAACACTCTCCCCTCTCGTTGCTATGCATCACCCTGATCTTGCGTGTGCGTAGGATTTTTTTTGAAATTACGACGTTCCCCAATACATATCGCATGTGATGCATCTATCTCTTTGGCTGCATGCATTAATAAGCACCATCGTACGAGGCAAAAATCTAATCAATTCTTCTCGGAAAGAGATAGTGGCCTTGTATAGATACAAATTTTATTTTTGATAGTGGTCTACAAAAATAGAGGGCTACCATGGCGCCAAATTAATAACGTCCCCAAAGATACACAATGTTGAACCAACTACATCTGATAAAACGCTACCACCCACACTACCAATCTCTGACAATATGGGGAACAACCTACCGCCTTTGTGCGAAACACCACCCTCGGCAGGTTGGAGCTCACCCTAGAGCTCGGGTCATTGCAATGACAACACTCCACCTAGTCGAAAAAGGCACTGCTCGACGACGGGTCAACCTTCAGAAAACATCATCACCGCCACCAATGCACAACTACCAGGAGAGCGGAAGGGGTGAGGGCTCCAAGTAAGTGCCTTCAAGAAAGGCATTGCATCGAAGCACCTCGATCGCCCGATCCAAAATGGATCAAGGGATTTCACCTAGAGCATCTGCCTTCGGTAAGGGAATGACACCCAAGAGCATCATGACATTCGGCTCAACCACAACTAGGACATACTTCCACCCCGGCAAGAACTCCCCATTTCCATAACCGTCATCGAGACCATCGTACCATACTCACCGTCGACGCCCATCACCTGCCACATAACCCACTTGGCCATGGTTGTCGACCAACATCCGAGTCGTGACCCCGTGCTTTAGTCTGCCACGACCCTGGCGTCCAGACTTGTCGACCCGACTTCTGAACCCTGCCCCCACACCACCCAAAAATTTGACAAGGCGTCACATTCTGAACCCTACAATGATATCAACATGCGGCATCGGTATGATCTGGCCATGGATAGACCACGTTGTCAACCCACACCACACACCGAAAGGATCTAAGCAGGGACGGGATCCTTGGGGGCGGTGGTCCCCTGACCCACGAGTAGGAATGAGGCGACCACAACACTCCTGACAACGACCACTGCCCTAGGTTGACGCACTTCCAACATCACTGGGGTAAGGGAGAAACATATTTGGTGGCGGCACATCTTGAGCACGGGTTAGGCTTTTGGGTGCCCCCTCCCAGCTAGCGCCCACCCCACGATGCCTCAAGAGTACCCAGGGAAAAGTTGAGGGCCCCGCTACCACTGTCTGCCCACAGTGGGCTTTGCCCTGCGATGTCCGCCAACACAACCAATGGGGGAGAGGTCTCTGGCGGTGTGGATGCGGAACGCCACTCGAGTCACCCTAAGAAAGTGATGCAGGGCCGAGAATATGCTACGCTAAAGCCATGGTACACTACAGTGGGGGAGTAGATTTTAAAAACCTCATTGTTCCAAGTACAACAAACCCGAAAAAAGAAAACATACCTAAACCTAATCCTGACTCTCTCGGGTCACTCCTCTCGGGCGACTCCGGAGGTGCCCCAGCGCCACAAAGGAAACAACATCGCCACTAGCAATACCCTTGCTGCCGCCGGAGGACGCCGTCCAAGAGCGGGTGTAGGATCGAAAGTAGGTCTAGAGGGAGGTGATTAGACTACTTGACCAAATAAAAATCTAGCATTTTCCCAATTTTAGGTCTTGGTAGATTTTAGCAACTTAGCACAAGACAAGCAATCAACCTACACATGCAATTCTAAGAGTATAGCAGCGGAATGTAAATTATTGCATATGTAGGTAAAGGGAAGGGTTTGGAAAGGCAAACGCAATGTAGACACAGAGAACCCACAAAGGGTAACGGTTGCGCGAGTCCACGGAGGGCTCCACCCATGAAGGGTCCACGAAGAAGCAACCTTGTCCATCCCGCCATGGCCATCTCCCACGAAGGACTTGCCTCACTTGGGTAGATCTTCACGAAGTAGGCGATCTCCTTGCCCTTACAAACTCCTTGGTTCAACTCCACAATATTGACGGAGGCTCCCAAGTGACACCTAACCAATCTAGGAGACACCACTCTCCAAAAGGTAATAGATGGTGTGTTGATGATGAACTCCCTGCTCTTGTGCTTCAAATGATAGTCTCCCCAACACCCAACTCTCTCTCACAGATTTGGCTATGGTAGAAAGATAATTTGAATGGAAAGCAAGTTGGGGAAGGTTAGAGATCAAGATTCTTGTGGTTGGATTGGAATGTCTTGGTCTCAACACATGAGTAGGTGGTTCTCTCTCAGAATATGAGTAGTGGAAGTGTAGGCACATCCTGATGGCTCTCTCCTGAATAGAGAAGGGGGTGGACGGGTATATATAGCCTCCACACAAAATCTAACCGTTACACACATTTGACCCAACTCGGTCAGACCGAATAGGTGAACTCGGTGAGACCGATTCAGTTCAAAATGTGAACGTTAGGATTATCGGTGGGACCGACATGATCAACTCGATGGGACCGATGCGCTAGGGTTAGGGCAAAACCTCATCTCGGTGTGACCGATTGCGTGAACTCAGTGAGACCGATTTCAGCAATGAGCAAACAGAAAGTTGGTCAGGCAAACTCGGTGGGACCGATCGCTCCTTTCGGTGGAACCGAAACGTTACGAAAGGAAAACATAGAGTTTGCATTGCGAACTCGGTGGGACCGATCGCTCATTTCGGTGAGACCGAAAAGTTACGAAGGGAAACAAAGAGTTTGCAATCCCATCTCGGTGAGACCGAGATCCCTATCGGCGAGACCGAACTGATTAGGGTTTCTGGCTATGGCTATGTCAAAAGAACTCGGTGGCGTCGGATGAATCAAATTGGTGGGGCCGAGTTTGACTTTAGGTTTAGGACATATTTGGATTTGAGAAAATGTTGAGGGCTTTGGAGCATATCACTAAGCATTTTGAGCAAGTAGACCATTAAGCAACACCTCATCCCCTTTTAATAGTATTGGCTTTTCCTATGGACTCGATGTGATCTTGGATCACTAAAATAGAAATGAAGAGTCTTGAGCTTTTGCCAATATTTGTCCTTAGAATTTTGAGGGGTCCACATCTCTAGTCCATGCCATGCCAATCATTGAACTTTCTAAAATATTCAACTTGAATGGATATTAGTTCAATGAGTTATATGTTGTTATGAATTACCAAAACCACCCGGGGATTAGTTGCACTTTTAATCTCCCCCTTTTTGGTAATTGATGACAACATATAGATCAAAGCTTCAACAGATGATAATAAGAATGAAATATATCGTCGCTTTGAGAAGTATGTGATAAGCAAGAGCTCCCCCTAATTTGTGCATTATTTAAAATTTGTTGTTGAATGCAAATGCACAATCTATTAGGATCATGGGTTACTCTTCCATGTCACATACATCTTGGTGAAGCGCTCAAAATGATAGAATATAAATAGCATGCACTCATCACCAAGGCAAACATGATTGATCATACATAAGTAATAAGATATCATCATTCAAGCACACTCGTTAAAGCATAATATGATCAAACACATGATCATAGGAGTATCTCACACACAAGCACAAATATTGTAGAAAACACACGAACAAAAAACAAGTAGCAAGAGAGACAAATAAAAGCAACACACTCTCTCTCGAAGCCTATGATCTATACACTTTCTCCCCGTTTGGCAACAAGTTACTAAAAAGCTCGAAAATGCATAGTGCTATGCGGCACTCTAAGCACAATCTCCGGGAGCTCTGGTGTGCGAAGATGGCATGGAGAGGATAGCTTCTGCAAAAGCTTCCGATGATGTCTAAGGAACTGGAGGAGGTGCAACTGGAGGGGCAACTGGGGCAGTGGCTGCAGGTGCTGAAGTGGTAGCTCTCGTGTCACTGACTGGCACAGCTGCTGACCTGTGTGCTCTTGGCACTCTCTGAAATGCCTCTGTGGTAGCTCTTCCTCTCCCGTCCTCTGCTTCTTCTTGGAGTTGCTCAACTGCGGTCTGAATCTCTGTGACCTCCTCATCAGCAATATAGTCCTCCTCTTCATAATCTGAGGTTCTCTTCTTCCTTTGCTTAGTTGCAGCCTTAGGCAGATTGCTTGGTGTGCTTATGCTTCCATCATCAGAGCTGCTTGAGGGACTAGTGCCCTCACTAAGATTCTAGTGCTCCTCTGACCTGTTCTGGCTGTCACTCTGGTCTGACATGGCTGAAACTGACCCTATGAACAGATGGGTATAGGTAGAGTAGATGAGCATCACAAAGTACAACTGTTTTGGCAAAAGGAATGACACAAAAACTTAATTTTAGATTTCTATAGAAGGCATTTCGGAGCTACCGATATGACAAACTCGGTGACACTAAAGCAACTTTAGAGTCTAAACATGTGAAATCCGTTAGACCGAGACACAGTTCGGTGACTCCGAGATGCTAGGGTTTCACAGAGAAAGTAAACTCGATCACACCGATTTGTACACTTCGGTCAGACCGAGTAGTACATGTGCAATGGCCTGGGCCAAATCGGTGAGACCGAATTCTTCAAATCGGTCGTCCGAGATGAGTTCGGCAGAAACCTAACCCTAAGTTTTTGGATCAAAACTAATCTAGAGGAAGTTTTGGTTGGATAGAACTATTTCAATCGTGGCAAGAATCATGGCATTGTCCTTAGTGCAAGAATCGGAGTAAAATATTGCACAAGGGGCCGAGTTCATACCCTAACTTGGTGATGAACCCGCAACGGCGACGAAGATTCCCATTGACGGCGGCGGAGACCAGCGGCAGGAGGTCGCTGGCGACGAGGAGACGATCCGGAGACCTCGAGTTGGCAGAGCTGGACAGGCGTGGGCGAAGCGTTTGGAGGAATTTCCAAAATTTCAGCCCGTGGGTATATATATCCAGACACTATCGATGTGACCGAGTGAAACGACTCGGTGGCACCGAGATGCAGAATCGCAAGCAGTTGCTGCAACTCGGTGAGACCGAAAGGTTCAAATCGGTTGCACCGAGATTAAAACCTGGATCAACTTAATGAACTCGGTGTGACCGAATGGGATGGATCGCTCAGACCGAAATGCACTAAGAGGTTTTGGAAGTTAAGCCCTTGACCAATCGGTGGCTCCAAGTGCTCCTTACCCGGAGGGTCCGAATTCGACTTGATCAAACTTTGTGATGTAGCATGAATAGAGTTTGAGACGAGAAAAGCATAGATAGCTAGAGGGAGTACTTAGGAATTCTTGTCCATCCATTTGGCAAAAAAGAAAATCCAAACAATCAAAACAACAAATGGATGTCCTTGAATGGGAAAATATGCAACCAACATGCTCACACAATAAGATAGCAAATGAAATATGTGACAAAACATGCACATACACTCTAGCATCCATCAAGCAATTGGCGATGACTAGGTTATCTATACATGAGTATATTGACTGAGGAGTCAAATGAGAACATTTGATCGTAGGTCATACTCATCGTTTAAGCACAAGTGAGGTTACCACTTTTACATAAAGCATTGTTGTGTTCACACCATTAGAGTTGCTTTGGCTCAATTTTTAGAGCAAAGCTCCCCCTAGATGTGATATCCCCCCCTAAGAGGGAGGAACTAACCTTGGGTTTTGTCGATGATGACTTCATATAGGTGTTGAAGATGTAGATGCTCAATGTTGATGTAGATCATTTGGAGCAATCCTTTGGAGTGAGTTGCACTTTCAATACCTACATGGGTTAGTCCCACAAGGAACAGACAAGGTTATCCATAGACATAGAGTGAAATACATATATGATGTTGTCCATGAAAGCACTAGGTTACCTTGTCCCTTGTCTTATCAACAAGAGGGTTTCTGACTCCTTGAACTAGTGCAAGATGTGGAAGTTGTTTGCACTTGTTCTTGCCAAAATAAATATGAGTGAAGTATGTTGGCGGAGTCACCCTCAAGAACTTTCTAGTTCTTCTTCTTCGGGATCCACATCATCTTGATGGGAATCCTTGGAGTTGTAGTCGTACTTGATGAAATAGAACTTGATGTAGTCTTGGGAACCCACTTGATCAAGGCCTTAGGAGCTTCTTAAAATGCATCAATCTCCTCTTGAAGCTTGTCCTTGCCTTTTTGCTTGTGGTCTTGTGGTGGAAGATCATCTTGAGCTTGTGTTCCCTTGAAAGAGGTGGGGTCATACTTCTCTTGTTGGGGAACAAACTTCATCTTGGGGTATTGATCTTCTTCTCAGTCAACTCCATTGGCATTGAACTTGTGTTCAAAACCAACACCTTGATTCTTCCGGTGCCTTCCTTGCTTGCGTACAATTTCCTCAAATTGCTTACTCCCGGCAAGGCTCTTGTAAACACCTTTCTCTATAATTCCGTTCAATAAGCTATTTTCTTGCTCAAGTGTAACTTGGCTAAGAGAATCATTAGTGGAATCAAGAGAACTACTAGAAGCAACAATATTGGATTTAACATGATTATTGTTACTACTAGAAGAAGAACCTTTCTTGCTCTTGTTGCTAGATTTTACTTGTGGCATGTAGGTAGACAAGAGTAAACGCTTGGCAACGTAATAAGAACTTTTCTTACGAAGATCATCATTAATTGCTTTTAAGAACCCATGCTCTTGCTCTAGATTGAGCTTTTCAAAGCGTAGCTTTTCATGAGTTTTTAAAAGCTCTCGATGATCCTCTATGGTAGTTTCATGAGCTAACTTAAGAGTGTTTAGTTCTTTAGTCATACGCTCAATCTCCTTCTTATCATCGTCATTCGTTTTATCTTGATTAGCATGATTAATAGCAATTTCATCATAGTTTTCATCACTAGAGTTGTCAACAAGTAAATCATCATCACCTAGCAAATCATCTTCATCACTATTGAAATCAACATACTCGGGGTGTGATACCTTGGGGCCTTTAGCCATGAAGCATCTTCCAATCCCTTCATTTGGTGAATCAAATATGTCATAGGAGTTGGATGGCAAAAGTGCAAGACCGGCAACACCTTCATCTTGAGTATGTTCGGGGTCGGAGTGATAGCTTCTCTCGGAGTAGTTGTCGGAGTCGGAGCCGGATACCCATTCACCAACATGAGCTTGATGTCTACGTCTTGTGTAGCTCTTTGATGACTTGTCCTTCCATTCGGAATCCTTGCTTCTGCAAGAGGGTCTTCGTTCATAACGATCATCTCTACTTCTTCTCTCTCTTGGTGGTGATTCCTCTCTGTTGCTTCTCCTTTTAGGTGAGTCTTCTCTTCTCTTGTAGGGAGCCGTACACTCACTAGAGTAGTCCGGGTCTTCCACAATTGTAGCAATTGCGATCACGACTAGAAGATCTTTTGTCATTGTAGGACCTTGACTTGTGACTTCTCTCTTTGCTTCTACTCTTGTAGAACTTGTTGAAGTTCTTCACCATTAGGCTCAATTCTTCATAGACTTGTTTCTCACATGATGATGTAGGAGCATCACATGAAGCTTTGTAAGCACCACTAGATTTGTTGTGAAGCTCTTCCTTATCCTTGAGTGACATGTCATGAGCAACAATTCTACCAATGACTTCAGTTGGCTTGAGATCTTTGTAATTGGGCATCATTTGGATCAATGTGCACACGGTATCATACTTTCCATCCAAGGCTCTTAGAATCTTCTTGATGATGAATCTGTCGGTCATCTCTTCACTTCCTAAGCCGGCAATCTCATTTGTGATGAGAGCAAGCCTAGAGTACATTTCAGCGAAACCTTCACCATCCTTCATTTTGAACTTGTTGATAACCCACAAGTATAGGGGATCGCAACAGTTTTCGAGGGTAGAGTATTCAACCCAAATTTATTGATTCGACACAAGGGGAGCCAAAGAATATTCTCAAGTATTAGCAGCTGAGTTGTCAATTCAACCACATCTGGATAACTTAGTATCTGCAGCAAAGTATTTAGTAGCAAAGTAGTATGGAAGTAACGGTAACGGTAACAAAAGTAATATTTTTGGGTTTTGTAGTGATTGTAACAGTAGCAACGGAAAAGTAAATAAGCGGAGAAAAATATGTGAAAAGCTCGTAGGCATTGGATCGGTGATGGAGAATTATGCCGGATGCGGTTCATCATGTAACAATCATAACATAGGGTGACACAGAACTAGCTCCAATTCATCAATGTAATGTAGGCATGTATTCCGAATATAGTCATACGTGCTTATGGAAAAGAACTTGCATGACATCTTTTGTCCTACCCTCCCGTGGCAGAGGGGTCCTAGCGGAAACTAAGGGATATTAAGGCCTCCTTTTAATAGAGTACTGGACCAAAGCATTAACACATAGTGAATACATGAACTCCTCGAACTATGGTCGTCACCGGGAGTGGTCCCGATTATTGTCACTTCGGGGTTGCCGGATCATAACACATAGTAGGTGACTATAGACTTGCAAGATAGGATCAAGAACTCACATATATTCATGAAAACATAATAGGTTCAGATCTGAAATCATGGCACTCGGGCCCTAGTGACAAGCATTAAGCATAGCAAAGTCATAGCAACATCAATCTCAGAACATAGTAGATACTAGGGATCAAACCCTAACAAAACTAACTCGATTACATGATAAATCTCATCCAACCCATCACCGTCCAGCAAGCCTACGATGGAATTACTCACGCACGGCGGTGAGCATCATGAAATTGGTGATGGAGGATGGTTGATGATGACGACGGCGACTGATTCCCCTCTCCGGAGCCCCGAACGGACTCCAGATCAGCCCTCCCGAGAGAGTTTAGGACTTGGCGGCGGCTCCGTATCGTAAAACGCGATGAGTCTTTCTCTCTGATTTTTTCCCCCGAACACGAATATATGGAGTTGGAGTTGAGGTCGGTGGAGCTCCAGGGGGCCCACGAGGCAGGGGCGCACCCAGGGGCAGGCGCGCCCCCACCCTCGTGGACAGGTGGTGGGCCCCCTGGCCTTGATTCTTTCGCCAATATTTTTAATATTTTCCAAAAATAAGCTCCGTGGAGTTTCAGGTCATTCTGAAAACTTTTGTTTCTGCACATAAATAACACCATGGCAATTATGCTGAAAATAGCGTCAGTCCGGGTTAGTTCCATTCAAATCATGCAAGTTAGAGTCCAAAACAAGGGCAAAAGTGTTTGGAAAAGTAGATACGACGGAGGCGTATCATTTGTCAAGTTGACTTTGAAGCACATCCAATTTGGATTCCTTGACGGAATCGGTACCTTCATGCATATCAACCCATGTATCCCAAATTTCCTTTGCATTCTCAAGGCGGCTGATTTTGTTGAATTCTTCGGGGCACAATACGTTGAAGAGGATATCGCAAGCTTGAGTGTTGTATTGCAACATCTTCAATTCTTTCGCGGTTGCTTCACGATTCGGTTCTCTTCCATCTTCAAAGAATTCACCTTGCAAACCAATGCACACAATATCCCAAACGGCGGGGTTATGTCCAAGAATATGCATTTTCCTCTTATGCTTCCAACTAGCAAAATTTGTACCATCAAAGTAAGGATCTCTACGGTGGTAATTTCCCTCGCTAGACGCCATACTCTCCTAGGTTGTGAAACCAAGGCTATGATCACCAAAGCTATGGAAATCAAGGCAAATGGAGACCAAAGCTCTGATACCACTTGTAGGATCGAAAGTAGGTCTAGAGGGGGGTGATTAGACTACTTGACCAAATAAAAATCTAGCCATTTCCTAATTTTAAGTCTTGGCAGATTTTAGCAACTTAGCACAAGTCAAGCAATCAACCTACACATGCAATTCTAAGAGTATAGCAGCGGAATGTAAATCATTGCATATGTAGGTAAAGGGAAGAGTTTGGAAAGGCAAACGCAATATAGACATGGAGATTTTTGGCGTGGTTCCGATAGGTAGTGCTATCGTACATCCACGTTGGTGGAGACTTCAACCCACAAAGGGTAATGGTTGCGCGAGTCCACGGAGGGCTCCATCCATGAAGGGTCCACGAAGAAGCAACCTTGTCTATACCACCATGGCCATCGCCCACAAAGGACTTGCCTCACCTGGGTAGATCTTCATGAAGTAGGCGATCTCCTTTCCCTTACAAACTCCTTGGTTCAACTCCACAATCTTGACGGAGGCTCCCAAGTGACACCTAACCAATCTAGGAGAAACCACTCTCCAAAAGGTGATAGATGGTGTGTTGATGATGAACTCCTTGCTCTTGTGCTTCAAATGATAGTCTCCCCAACACCCAACTCCCTCTCACAGATTTGGCTATGGTGGAAAGATAATTTGAGTGGAAAGCAACTTGGGGAAGGCTAGAGATCAAGATTCTTGTGCTTGGATTGGAATGTCTTGGTCTCAACACATGAGTAGGTGGTTCTCTCTCAGAAAATGAGTAGTGAAAGTGTATGCACGTTCTGATGTCTCTCTCTTGAATAGAGAAGGGGGTGGACGGGTATATATAGCCTCCACACAAAATCTAACCGTTACACACATTTGACCCAACTCGGCCAGACCGAATAGGTGAACTCGGTGAGACCGATTCAGTTCGAAATGTGAACGTTAGGATTCTCGGTGGGACCGACATGATCAACTCGGTGGGACCGATGCGCTAGGGTTAGGACAAAACCTCATCTCGATGTGACTGATTGCGTGAACTCGGTGAGACCGATTTCAGCAATGAGCAAACAGAGAGTTGGTCAGGCAAACTCTGTGGGACCGATCGCTCCTTTCGGTGGAACCGAAACGTTACAAAAGGAAAACAGAGAGTTTGCATTGCGAACTCGGTGGGACCGATCGCTCATTTCGGTGAGACCGAAAGGTTATGAAGGGAAACAGAGAGTTTGCAATCCCATCTCGGTGAGACCGAGATCCCTATCGGTGAGACCGAACTGATTACTTTCTGGCTATGGCTATGCTAAAAGAACTCGGTGGCGCCGGATCAATCAAATCGGTGGGGCCGAGTTTAACTTTAGGTTTAGGACATATTTGGATTTGAGAAAGTGGTTGAGGGCTTTGGAGCATATCACTAAGCATTTTGAGCAAGTAGACCATTAAGCAACACCTCATCCCCTTTTAACAGTATTGGCTTTTCCTATGGACTCAATGTGATCTTGGATCACTAAAATAAAAATGAAGAGTCTTGAGCTTTTGCCAATATTTGTCCTTAGCATTTTGAGGGGTCCACATCTCTAGTCCATGCCATGCCAATCATTGAACTTTCTGAAATATTCAACTTGAATGGATATTAGTTCAATGAGCTATATGTTGTTATGAATTACCAAAACCACCCGGGGATTAGTTGCACTTTCAGCGGGCGACGACGACCGAGCGCTCTCCTCTTCCTCCTCCGCTTGCCATTAACCTCCCATGGTTGCTCCGCTCCCTCTTCCCCACTCTCACTGCTCAAATCAAATGGCTACGCGTGCCTCGTCTGGGTGGCCTGGCCATAGCTGAACGACACGCGGCTTTGGGTCCTGGACAAGACAGGATTGGTGTGTCACCATCCTCATGGTCACGTGCTCGTGAGGATTGGGGCTGAAGGTTGCTCCCCCTCTAGTGTCAGTTGCGACCGCCCAAATCCAGCAGATCCCATGGTTCCGCACGCTGCTTGCATGGATGGTGTAACAAGTGTTGGTGCGTGGTTGTGTTGTCTGATCTAGATTTGCCGTCAGTTGCCATTTGTGGGGATGGTGCGGGCCACTAGAGCATCCTAAATTAGGATTTTGGCAGTGTTGATGACCTTCCTCCTCTACTAGGATCACAGGCGACAAGCACAAGATGACTTCGATTTGGTGGTGCTTCTTTAGTACCTCTGTTTCAAGCTCGGGGTGAAACCCTAGGTCCGAACCTAGTCGATTGTACCTGACGATGGTGGTGTTTTTGCGTTGTACCTTGTTGAATGCATTGCTTGGAGTTTTCTCATACTTGATCAGGTCGAAAACTCGTGATCCGGCTTCCGGTGGTTGGATCCGGTGACGGCGGCACGCGTCATCCCTTTCCTGTAGGTGTTGCTGTTAGAGAACCTTTATCGTATCATATTCCTTGTGTTGTCACGAATGAGATGGTTGATATGATGGTGGTTGTTTTATTTCGTCGATCACTTCGGGGCATTTTTTCTTCTTCTTTTTTCTCCGCTATGCATATCTTCGGTCTTGTATGACATTGTTATTTGCATTATGTGTATGTGTTGGTGTTGACTGTGTGCATCTTAGTCATGCAGAGACCGGGTGTGTATTTTTTTTCCTTTAGTCCTATATTATGACTCAGTAAAAACGCCTTTATCAGAAGAAAAGAAATGTTCCAAGAGCATGGCACTGATTGTGACTGCTTTGCCGGCTTCCAATTTCTTCTGCCTGCGTGGTTGGCTCCTCCAAGCGTAGGTGGGGCAGCTCACGAGACGTTGAAGTTTTCGCATGCTCGTCTGCGGTCAGGGATTGGTCCTGGAGGATGCGGCTTTCGCTAGGCACCGCCATATTTTACCCGAAAATTGGACTCTGCGGTTTTCCTTTTTTTCTCTCGTTTGTACAGTGAGCCTGAACCCCGGAGAAAATCACTCTGCGACAACCGCAAATGCCTTCAAAAAAAAGCCTGGATGCCAGGCAAGCCGATCGTCGTCATGCAATGCCTGTCAGGCTTATGTCACTGCAGCTGATGATTAACTTAATTAGTGGCTGCTGGGTCGCCAATTTATTTTATTTAAACAAAGGATATATCCACCAACAGCAACGCACTTGTTACTCCAATCATGTACCAGATGTAGGATGGGGCAGTGGCACTACTATCGTAAAGTTTCCATCATTTTCACTCTTCTCAGGTCGTTGCGCAGAGTTTAAGCACATATTTTCACTCTTCTCAGGTCGTTGCACAGAGTTTAAGCACATACTACCAAGCATGGGATCGAGTTTTATAGGGGTAACTTCCGATTTAAAAGATATAGAAAATTCAAAATCAAATGCCCCTCAAATAATGTTTGGGATCGATGCACTCGCACTTGTGTGCCATAAATACCCTCTTGATCGAGGTACTTTTTGTAAAGGTAATATTATTTGATTATCTTAAGGCTCCCAAAAACTAGCCTCCTCGCCGCCACAAAAAACGTTCTTCACTATCCACCGGCCGCCGCCAGAGGAGGCCTTCAAAGGCTGATGGCGGCAGCCGAGCTTCCCACCCCGACGCCCCCATTTTCCCCTCTGCCCCCTACCCTTCTTTCTCTCCTATGCCGCTGGACCGCGCTGCATCTTCAGGCCGGCTGCGGCTCCTCCATTTGATGTTGAGTTGGAGAATATCTTTCGGCTAGTCGTGGCTCCTCCATTGATGCTACGCTGGACGAAATCTCCTCATGGGCGCACGGCCGTTGCAGCGCCGCTCTACGGGCTCGCCTCTCATTTGATCCTGCGCGAGGTCGTCGGATCCCGGGCTACTCCACCCAAAGGGCGGCCCAAGAGTAGCAGACGGAGCAAGCAGTTGAGGATCCAATGCAGCAGCCACAATGCACTGCAGGAAAGCACCGGTGGCCTCGTAATGCGGGGAGCGGCCGGATCTAGCCTCCCAATGTCCGGCAGCTGCGACGACATGTTAGGAACCATGGCTACGGTTTCGGTTCTATCCAGGTTGGGTCCATGTGGCGACTCATAATGGTTGGGCATCGGTTCGGGGCCTCCATCTTGGATACGGCATGTGACAGCGCCCTCCATTGGTGGCTAGAGCGGTGAGATGCAATCTACAACGACAACTTGATGCAAAGGGTATGGTTGTGCAGAGGTGATAGTGGAATTCTAGCCCATCGCATGTAGCTGTTGGGATCGCGAAAAAGCCGTGGTGACAATAAATGATTGACTTTGATTTTGTGGTGCTTCTCGAGCTCCGGGTGAAAAACCTAGGCCCGACGCGATTTGGTTATACCGGGCAGTGGTGATGTTGTGCATCGTTACCTTGTTGAAAGTATTGCTTGGATATGTTCGGACCTGTTTTTCAGAGTGAAAACCTAGATTCGGCTTTCCTGGTTGGATCTGATGACGGCGGCGCCTGAATGTCGATCATATAAGCATGGTGTCAAAAGATGGTTGGTGCGGATATAGTTGTTGATGTAGTTGGTGCATCGCTTCATGTTTTTTTTCTTTTTCCTCGCTTAGGCATAGCTTTGGTCTTATATGACTTTGCTCTTTGTTGGTGTTTTGTGTGTGTTAGTGTTGATTGTGTGTATCCTATTTATGCAGAGGTCGGACGTGTGCTTATTTTGTTTGTATCCGCTTCATGCTTAATTGAGTCAATAAAATTCATCCTTTATTGAAAAATTTGATTATTCTAAAAGAAAGGGATAATGCCAATTTTTTTCTTTTGAGGGAAGGAGGGATAAAGCCAATTTGATGCGATGCGAGCGAGACATTAATATCTCCGTACCAAATTGAAATATTAAAATCAGACAGAGAAGCTTTCAAGACTTCGAACTGACAAGCAGTGGCGCTCCTTCCCTCGTCAACGGCTTTGTCTTCTTCCTTTCTCTCCTTCCCTTCCCCTTCTTCCCCAACCTCCCCTCCCCGTTCTGAATTCCCATCTCCTTCTTGCGTTTGCCTGTATATATCACACACCAAACACCCTTCGGAGGCCGTGAGGTCGGAAGAAAGGGGAGCCACCTTTGACTCCTCTCTCTGCTAGTTCTTGAGGGGATTTCGGGTGGTACCAGAGGATTAATTAGTGGATTTGTATTCTTGGAGATACAAGTTCTTGGAGAGGCTGCTAGTTCTTGGAGAGTTTTTCCTTTTCTTGTCCTTAGAGAGATTCATGCCCAGGAGTTCACCCTGAGGAGCTGGTATTGTTCTGTCTTCTGTCTGAGGGTTAGCGTGAGAGGATCCACCTTTGAGTTGACCGACCAGAATTCTTGAAACAAATTTTGTTGGTTTTTGCGTGGATCGGTCGTTAGGTTCGTTGATGTTTGCTCAGTTCTACTAGTTGCAAGGACGGCTGGGGCACCTTGTGTGGAGAGAATTTTGGTGCTTCTCTCAAGAACCGTTGGGGCAAATTAGCCCCCTCGTTTCTTGATTTCTTGGGGGGGGGGGGGGATTCGATTTGCTTTTCCTCCAGGGTGCTGCCTTCAGTCATTCTTATTTTTTGATAGATTGGATAGTTTATCCTCTGTAAAAGAAAACCACAAGCTTTGACTTTCAATAATTCTTGGGAGTTGGGACTGGGAAGGTTTGGATTGGAAGGGGATATCTATTGGTCCTCCTTTGTGGTGAACTCGATCTAGATTTCTTCTGTTGCCTCAATTTCTTTTGGCACTCCCTGTGCTTTCTTGTGGAGGAGTGTGGCCTGTTTTCTCAAGAATTTGAGAGAAAGGAGGGAACCCAGCATTTTCTAAGAGGCCAATGGCGGTGAGTGGTTCATTTCTACTTTTTCTCATACCAAGTCATATTCTTAGTGCTGGAGAAATCTTTAGTTGTTGGTGTCTTGGTCCCTTGGTCCCTTGGTAAAGCATAATGCATTTTCATTTGATGGAGGGCATATGTGTTATCTCTTTCTTACGTTAGCTAATTAATTAGGCATAGAGGAGCTTCTCATTTAAGCTTAGTTAGGAATATACTCTTATTTGTACCATTTCTTGTTCAGGTTGGAGTAGTATTTTCATGTTTGGGACATGTTTGTGCAAGTTCGGTCTGAGACATTTCTGTCCGGGAACCGCAGGGAGTCATCTATATTGGTCAGCAAATGCTGTTACATGTGGATACAATCATCCTGGCCTAGTTAACACAAAATACTAAAATCAAATTTTTGGGCTTGAGCCAGATTAGTGGCATAACCTATACTGATTTGAATTGCCAACTAGCTTATGCAAACTTCTTCCTAATGCAATTCGGTTAGCATCCATCATGAAATACATAGTTCTTTTGTATGAGCATCTATCAGTTGATATCATTGCTGAAATTTTCCAGCATATACATTTTAAGAATTTCAGTTCTAGTTCTAGTTACTGTAGAACTAATAATAATCTCATGTGTATACTTGTTAAGTCCTCAGCATAGTTTTTTAAGGGGAAATCCTCAGCGTAGCTGCAACGTTCGGAAAGATTTATTTGTATTTGTCAAAATGGTAATGGCTGATAACCGGTGGATTGATCATGGTACTCCTGAAAACGATGCCAAGATGTATACTAATTATATCATGTTGTTTAAACAGCAACCACGCATTCCTGCATTTGGGGACTGGGAGAACAGCGAGGACGTCCCTTACACACAGAAGTTCGAGGGCGCACGGAAGAACAAGAAAACAGGTGTTTACTCCAATCCAAATGAGCCAGGACATCAGCAGCCTGACCCCCCTCGCAAGTCACCGCTGAACCCATCAGCATATACACCTGAGCCACGAGAACAGGCTCCCAGGACTCCACTCCATGGAAGAAGGCCTGGAGCCGATCCCCATCACCGCGAACCCGTGCCACGACGGCACACAAATCCTCCGCGGGAGCAAGGGGGCAACGGTGGCAGCACTCCCAGAAGCCCTTACAGAAATGCTGCAGGGTCTGCTTCACCGATGCAGTCAAACAGTTCAGCAAAGCCGAGGAACAGGGCAGCTGGAATGCACACTCCAGAGAGGAGGCCTTCGTCCGAAGCGCAGGGCCAGCACACTCCTGGAAGGGGCAGAACGAGGCAGAGCAACCAAAGCTACAATGTACTACCACATTCTATTCCTTTGTTTCTCTTCTTTCTTATTGGTCTGGGAATATATGTGTCTGGACTTTGGAGATAATGAGCTGTTTGTTTTTGCATTGCTGAACCCAGCCTGACGATGAAGTGGCTGTCCCACCATTTGGTGAGTGGGATGAGGCGAACGCGGCATCAGGCGAAAAGTATACGGGTATCTTCAACAGGGTGAGGGATGATAAACTATCGCCCGACTCTTCTGCCAGGCAGCAGTCATCTGGCAATCGCAAAGACGAAAATAAGGTGCAACAGGTATGTAAAAGCAACTCTTTTGAGTAAGCTGTCCTCAGCATCTGCTACCATCGGTTTGCTTATCTTTGCTTGACTTCAGAATTTCGACTGCATACCACTTATGCAAATTGGAAAAAAATATATCATGAATGCATTTTCGTTAGGGAATTGGTAGCTTTATTACTATCATGTAGTGTATACATGGCAAAATAAAATAGGAATAAACAATTTGGTAATAGAGTTCTGTGGCCGTCAGCAAGACAGCAGGCAATTATGTTTGTATTCTTATCACAATTTCTTGCAGCACATCTAGCAGAACAAAAATGTCTACAAAATGTGCGAGTGCTACTTGAATAAATTGATCAAGTACCACAAAACAGCCCAGTCACATGATGTTAAACCTCATCCTCACTCTAAACAATGGGTACTTCACGCATAAGTATTGCAATGATGATTCATAATGACCTTTTAATCCACTATACACTAGGTCGCTAGCAGATGAAATAGTAACCTTTTGTGAAAAAAAATCTTTAATGAATAAATAGTGTTGCTGTTGTTTTTTGCAGGGGATAAATAGTGTTGTTAGCAACTTTAATGTGTATGGTACAGCCAAATTCTTACACAATTTATCATACTTAATATGCACACTTGTTATACTAGTAAAAAAATGATAATATCTTGTGCAATCTGCTTTATTTGTATTGGTTATTACGGCCTTATGGGTGATCTCAATAATGCTATCAGTGATGTCATTATTGGATCACCACTTTTTGCATAAAGGCAAAAAAATGTGTTTGTATCTTTCTAGTGGACAGTATGCTCAGCACAAATAGCATTATCTGTTTCTATTTCATTTGCCACCTGATATTTCAAAGACATTTTTTTCGTTGACTGAACTTTCCCTCTTTTCTCCAGACATGTCCTTGCTGCATACTTTGACAAGATGGGGATACAATCACAGAGAGTTCTGATAAACTTCCTGGGTTACTTGTGGAACAAATTGTCGTTCTTGTGAAGAATTTGTCACCAAACTATATATTCATGTATACTTTTCAATGCTTATTAGTCATTACTATTGGTGTGGGTGTGTACCTATGATTGCATTGCTCTACAATTTATGTTCTATGCTTATTTGGAACATATATATGATGCCATTGAGATGTGTGGATTGTGAAGTATGTATGCCGTGAGCAGTTTTCTGTGTTCTTTTTTCTTTTCCATACCCCTCCCTCGCTGGAATCAGGTTCCATTACCACAATGATAACGGAACAGAAACGAGAAGTTTGCACATTGTTGGGAGCGAGATTATATGTATATCTGATCGGTTGCGCTGTACTTCATTACGGTTGCACTAAAATTAAGTACAAAATTCTTGTAGGTTGTATTAAACCCCCTGAGTTAACCCCGTATGTTCGTTCCCTCGCCAAATGGATACCGCTGTTTAAATTTTTTATGTCGGTTTTGTTTACAAGAGCATAGAAGTCCGAAAAAAGTTTGTCCGTACCCCACTGTTTCTATTTGAGCTACTGCTGAAGACTGATTTTAAACTTGCTGAATACCATCAAGTTTTCTAAAGAGCTTCTTGTGGAGAAAAAGTTAACAAGATTATGAGATTTTTTTGATAACAAAAAACATTTGGTATGGTTAGCATTTTACATAAATTAAGAACCTAAATTGCCATAAAAAAGGAGAATAACGGAATTTGAACTATCCCCAGAAACAGGTATATAATTAATCCAGAGTATAATGGGAACAGTTGTATACATTTATATACCTTCTTTGGACAAAAAATTTACATACTTACTGATGCTTTACACATAAGCTAATCTGGTAACATGTTGCGCCAGTGGGTAAAACATTATCAGATTCAAAAATTTGATTTCTGTTGAAGAATCTGTTGCTGTAGGTATTGCCTCGACAATTAGAATCTACTTTGCTCACCACTGGATGGCACCCTGTTCTGCAATTCTCCTTGCATAGGCAGGAGTGGCTGCTGGGGGTAGCTATCTTAGCTTCCTTATCGGCAGGGAGCGGCTGAAGAGCTCCTCGACCTCGGTCGCCTCCAAGTTCAGCTGATCCAAAATTTCCATCTCCTCTTTGCTCAAACCCTGAAAGAAGTTCATCACATCCTGTTTGACCTCCATGATGCCATCTGCCAACCTCTTAACCAGTGTCTCCTCCTCCCTCTCCAGCTCCTTGACCTCTCCCTCGATCTCCCCTTCGATCTCCTTTACCTCATCAACGATGAGCTTCTCCCCTTTCTCAACAGTCCTCTCGATTCTATCGGCAAGAGGAGGCTCGGCACCACAGGTGTTGTCTGTCCTGATAAATGTGGAGAAGTCCTGCCCTACGCTTTTCGCAGCCCTTTCTAGCTCGGGGACTATTGTCTCAGGTAATTCCTTGCTTCTTGTGTACACAACAGCGCCACCATATCCATCCCATGCGTCATTTCTTCCACGGTAGTATACAAATATGTAGTCATCGTCCTTGTTCTCTATTTTCGATGAGAGAATGTACCTACAGCAAACAAATGTTCAGCTGATAGACTCGAGTACTACAGCAATGGTATAATTTCAGAGTGTGGTGGGGACTTGGGAGGGATATACCAGTCATCTTGATAGTGCAGGTACTCGTTGTCATGGTTATACAATATTGCTGGTTGTGAGGGATCCTGCACGAACCGCTGCACGGCCCCCCTGGTGAAGAAGCCGGAGTCGGGGGTGGGAATTCTCCATGCCAAATTTGCAATAAGTCTGTCTCCCTCGAGACGAAACTCGTGAAGCTGGCAATCGAACGTGTCAAAAGTAGGATTTAGGCCACTTGAAATGTACCACTTGCCTCTAAAATCTGCCATGTTGAAGTTCTTGACAAGGGCAGATGGATCAGGGACGGGGAACTCCCCAACATCAGACTTTTTGGGGACACATTTTTTGCGTGAAACGGCGCACTCGTTGAATTCATCGACCACGCTGTTCTCGAACAGATCGCCACATTTGATCTATGGGATGACAAAGCACAAGAAAATGTTAACTTTTTTCCGAGACATGGAGCTGGATCCATGGTTCTGGAACACTGAATTACCTGGCATTCAGTCTCGTCAGGTCGATTGTTGCATGTATTTAAGCATGCCACATTTGCTGCACATGATGGGTTGGCTATGCATTTTGCCAGCTCGATCCTGAAATTGTTATCATTTTGGTTTAAGTGCGGAAAACATGAACATAACAGATCTGCATAACTTAATTGTTCTTTCTAGTATGGAAACAAGAAATTTGGGTTGAATTCAACAGAATAAACCGTATTGCGACATATTCCGGCTTGTGTAGGGTCACACCTGCATTCCTTGAGCAGGCAAGTGCATGTCTTGAGAGCATCAGTGGCACCGGCAGAAGGGACTAGCAGAACCACACATGCCGCCAGCCCTGTCACCGAGACCAGTTGCAGTTTGCTCCAGCTCTTGATGGCATTGAAAACATCTGGTACTTGAAGCAATGTGTGTACCTTAATCTGTCAAATGCAAAAGAGAAACAAAATCATGTTGCTTTGTTTGTTTGTTTCCTTAATAAAAAAAGGGAAACGGAAAAGCATCATGCCTGTCTCAGCAGCATAACAAGAAGGGAAGCAAACTTGTTATTATCAAGAAACGAGCAATCAGCAATCACCTCGGACAATCGAGCGGTGCTTATTTGCAGGTGATCGGTCCTCCATAGGCTAGCCCTGACGCAACACCGGTGGAAGCTGAGGCCGGTGCGGCTCCTGCTGGCTGCACCTCTGGAGCCGGGACCGTGGAGAACGCTGGAGGAGGAGCCTTCGGCTGGGAAGACGTGTTTAAAGCACTGCCGCGACAACATTTGCGCAGCAGTCTGCGTATCCAGAGAAAAATTTAAATTTCAGTATGCCAGAAAACACACTGCAAAGAACCTACGTGCATCAGACTGGACGATAATGAAACATAAAATTACAATTCTGAAGACAAGATCCCTCATCTGTTCCATAAACAATTGGTTACGTTTTAGTGCTGGAGATTGCACAAGAACAACTAACTCTACCACTGGTCATTTTCAGAAATAGCAAGAAGAAGAAAAAGTCCCCAACTCAGGCGGTAAGCCCGGAGCCAAGGAATCAAGCACTTATCCAAACCAGATTTCTTTCCGGGAGAAAAAAGAAATCCACGGCCAATCGAATCACTCCCAAAATTAAGCTCGCCTGCGAAAGTAGGAGATGCGGAAATGGCAAGAGAAGGCAGGCGAGAGGGCGGCGGGGAGAGGAGGCCGAGAAAGAACCTGAGCCGCCGCCGCCGTGACGCCGAACAGAGCGTAGGAGACGGAGATTGGGATAGTGTGGATGGATGGATAACACGGTGAGGCAAGCTTGGCTATGCGAAGAAGCGCGCGGGAGCGGGTGGGAATGGAGTGGAGAGACGTGGCCGACGTGTGCCGCGGAGCACCAGAGGCACAGGCCGGGTGGAGCTCCGATCCGATAAGCGCAAGCGGGTCTGTCAGATCCCAAGATCGATCAGGAACGATGTTTTTTCTCTCTCGAATACACACAGCATGCTTATCATATCATAGTATTAAAAAGAGAAAATGGAAACAGAGACCAGTGTAAAAGCTAGGATTTGGAAAAGTGCACAACACCTAATACGGGTGTGGCTATATATATATATATATATATATATATATATATATATATATATATATATATATATATATATATATATATATAGTGTTACTATTCATCATCCAGGGTGCAGAATAAATTATTCTTCACCCGAGGTAATCTTACGATCATTTCATAATTAAATTACGTTTGGAATTCAAATAGTTACATTCTTATTGATTCACTACGTAAAATTTGGCATAAAAAATAAAAATATAGGGCATAAGACAAGAAAATTTGCAGTTTATGTGTATTTTACACTATGTTTTTACGTTTGTAATTTTACATAACATAAAATATTTTTTACGACGATTATATATTTTCTTACGGTCTCTTTTTACGTCAGAAATAAGACAAAACTTACTAAACGTAAAATTACGATGCATTGATGGTAAAATAAAGGGGGGTGAAGAATAACTATTCCTCGCCCAGGGTGACGACATGTACAAATACAGGCTACAAAGATATACACAGAAACTACTTATAAACATTATCTAACACCCTCCCTCAATCTTAATTATGGGTTGAAGTACAAAGTAAGTTAAAATTGCGCCTACAACCTTCAAACTGTGGTTGTGGAAGTGGTTTCGTAAAGATGGCAGCAAATTGATCTTTAGAGGAGATGAACTTGATATGAAGAAGATTCTCTGCAACACGTTCCCTCACAAAGTGATAGTCAACTTCTATGTGCTTCGTACGAGCATGAAAAACTGGATTAGATAAAAGATACGTCGCGCCAATATTATCAAACCAAAGAACTGGTGGCTGCTCTTGAGAGACTCCCAACTCTCTCAACAGAGACTGTACCCAAATAAGCTCAGTTGTGGCATTGGCAACTGCCTTGTACTCTGCTTCAGTGCTACTCCGAGATACTGTTACCTGCTTGCACGCACTCCAGGCGATCAAGTTGCGACCAAAGAAGACAACATAGCCCCCCGTTGGTCACCGTTCATCCAGGCTCCCAGCCCAATCTGCATCAGAGAACGCCGAGAGAGCACTCGAGGAGGTAGACCGAAGATGCAAGCCATAGGAGACAGGATGAGAGATGTAACGCAGTATACGCTTCGCAACTGACCAGTGTGAAGTCTGAGGAGCATGAAGATACTGGCACACACGGTTGACCGCATAGGAGATGTCCGGTCGTGTGATAGTCAAGTACTGCAAACCACCAACAATATTGCGGTACTCTGTAGCATCATCAGAAGGAAGCAGGCACCATCCAAGGCCGAGAACCGACCAGTCGTAGACATAGGGGTGGTAGCATGCTTGCATTGCAACATACTAGCATGTCGCAGTAAGTCCAGCAGGGGACTGTGAAACCTCCAGACCAAGGAAGCAATGAAGAGCACCCAGATCCTTGACAGCAAAATGACCACCCAGAGCAGACAGCAGACGACCAGCGGCATTCACTGAGGAGCTGATAAAAATAATGTCATCAACATAAACCAGCAGGTACATAGTAACCTCAGGGCGATGGAGCGGGAACATAGACATGTCAGCAGTGGACGGAACAAACCCAAGACGTCGAAGAACCGAGCCAAGTCGGGCATGCCATGCACGAGGAGCCTGCTTAAGTCCATAAAGCACATTAACAAGACGAAACAAATGATGTGGACGAGCAGGATCAACAAAACCTGGAGGTTGCCGCATGTAAACCTCTTCCTCCAGGACCCCATGGAGAAAATCATTCTAAACATCAAGCTGACGCAGATACCACCCTTTGGCAACAACCAAGGACAGAAGCAGACGAATGGTGGTAGGTTTGACAACTGGACTGAAGGTATCCTCATAATTAATACCATATCGTTGTTTAAACCCTTTGGCCACCAACTGTGCCTTGTATTGCTCAATAGAACCATCAGCATGTTTCTTTACCTTAAACACGCACTTGGAGTCAATGATGTTGACACCAGACACAGGAGGAACCAAACGCCAAGTATCATTCCTCTGTAGTGCCTGAAACTCCTGCTCGATGGTACTATGCCAATGAGGAATCTGAAGAGCCGCCTGAAAATGCCGAGGCTCAGTAGTGGGGTCAGCATCTGTCTGTGCCATACACGCCGCATCCCATGCAACCGTGCCGTCAGTGCGCTCCTTCGGCCGAACAATACCACTCCGACTGCGCGTACGAGGACGCAGAATAGCGGTAGGCGGTGGAAGTGGCGGCGGAGACAGAGTGGATGAAGATGGCAATGACGACGCAGACCGCTCTCTAGGTGCAGAGTCGGTCGTGCCAGGCGACCAACATGGCGAGGAAGGCGTGGACGCCGGCCCAGCAACCGCGGGCGGGGACGCTGGCTCAGCCCCCGCGACAAAGGCTGGTGCGGGCAAAGCTGGCTCGACTAGCTCGACCGGCTCAGCCGGCTCGGCCAGCGCGTGGCCAGCCCCATGCGGGACCGAGGTGTTAGGGCCCAGCTCGGCCAGCACCGTCGGTGAGCCAGGGGACGGAGGGCGGATGACCCACAAGTATAGGGGATCAATTGTACCTCTTTCCGATAAGTAAGAGTGTCGAACCCAACGAGGAGCAAAAGGAAATGACAAGTAGTTTTCAGTAAGGTAATGGCTGCAAGTGCTGAAATTGTAAGTAGCGGAGTAGTTTGATAGCAAGATAATTTGTAATGAGCAAGTAACGATAATAGTAACAAAAGTGCAGCAAGGTAGCCCAATCCTTTTGAGACAAAGGACAGGCCAAAGCGGTCTCTTATAATAAGCAAAGCGTTCTTGAGAGTACACGGGAATTTCATCTAGTCACTTTCATCATGTTGGTTTGATTTGTGTTCACTACTTTGATAATTTGATATGTGGGTGGACCGGTGCTTAGGTGTTGTTCTTACTTGAACAAACCTCCTACTTATGATTAACCCTCCCGCAAGCATCCGCAACTACGAGAAAAGTATTAAGAATAAATTCTAACCATATCATTAAACTTTTGGATCCAATCGGTCCCTTACGAAATAGTGCATAAACTGGGGTTTAAGCTTCTGTCACTCTTGCAACCCACCATCTAATTGCTACTCCACAATACATTCCCTTAGGCCCAAACATGGTGAAGTGTCATGTAGTCGACGTTCACATGACACCACTAAGGGAATAACAACATGCATATTATCAAAATATCGAACACATATCAAGCTCACGTGATTACTTGCAACATGATTTCTCTCGTGACCTCAAGAACAAAAGTAACTACTCACAAATGATAAACATGTTCATGATTAGATGACTATTAAATAGCATAATGGATCTGAACATATAATCTTCCACCAAATAAACCATATAGTGATCAACTACAAGATGTAATCAACACTACTAGTCACCCACAAGCACCAATCTATAGTTCCGGTAACAAGATTGAACACAAGAGATGAACTAGGGTTTGAGAGGAGATGGTGTTGTTGAAGATGTTGATGGAGATTTCCCTCCCCAAGATGGGAGAGTTGTTGGTGATGATGATGACGATGATTTCCCCCTCCGGGAGGGAAGTTCCCCCGGCGGAATCGCTCCGCCGGAGGGCAAAAGTGCTCCTGCGCAAGTTCCACCTCGAAAGTCTCCTCCTTATTTTTTCTAGGTCAAAATGACTTATATACCAGAAGATGGGCACCGGAGGTGGGCCGAGGAGGCCACAACCCACTAGGGCGCGCCTGGGGGGGGGCTGGCGCGCCCAGGTGGGTTGTTGTTGGGGATCGTTGCAGAAATTAAAAAATTTCTACGCATCACCAAGAACAATCTATGGAGTTTACTAGCAACGAGAGGGGAGTGCATCTTCATACCTTTGAAGATCGCGACACGGAAGCGTTATAAGAACGCGGATGAGGGAGTCGTACTCGTAGCGATTCAGATCGCGGTTGATTCCGATCTAAGCGTCGAACAACGACGCCTCCGCGTTCAACACACGTGCAGCCTGGTGACGTCTCCCACGCCTTGATCCAGCAAGGAGAGAGGGAGAGGTTGGGGAAGACTCCGTCCAGCAGCAGCACGACGGCGTGGTGGTGTTGGAGTAGCGTGGTACTCCGGCAGAGTTTTGCCAAGCTTCGCGGGAGGAGGAGGAGGTGTTGGGGAGGGGGAGGGCTGCGCCTTGGATGTGCTGCGGCTTCCCTCCCAACCCCCCTCTATTTATAGGGGCAAGGGAGAGGAGGGCCGGCCCCCTCCAGATGGATCTAGAGGGGGGGGGGCGGCGACCAAGGGGGGAGGCTTGCCCCCAAGCCAAGGGGGGCGCCCCCTTTAGGGTTTCCCCCAAACCCTAGGCGCATGGGCCCTAGGGGGGTTTGGCGCCCAGCCCACCTAGGGGCTGGTTCCCCTCTATATTCAGCCCATAGGGTCCTCCAGGGCAGGTGGACCCTCCTGGTGGACCCCCAGAACCCTTTCGGTGGTCCCGGTACAATACCGATATACCCCCCAACACTTCCGGCGACCGAATAAGGACTTCCCATACATAAATCTTCGTCTCCGGACCATTCCAGAACTCCTCGTGACGTCTGGGATCTCATTTGGGACTCCGAACAACATTCGGTAACCACGCACAAACTTTCCCTATAACCCTAGCGTCATCGAACCTTAAGTGTGTAGACCCTACGGGTTCGGGAGTCATGCAGACATGACCGAGACATCTCTCCGGCCAATAACCAACAGAGGGATCTGGATACCCATGTTGGCTCCCACACGTTCCACGATGTCGAGGATTCAATCAATCCCGTATACAATTCCCTTTGTCAATCGGTATGTTACTTGCCCGAGATTCGATCGTCGGTATACCGATACCTTGTTCAATCTCGTTACGGCAAGTCTCTTTACTCGTTCCGCAACACATCATCCCGTGACTAACCCCTTAGTCACATTGAGCTCATTACGATGATGTCTTACCGAGTGGGCCCAGAAATACCTCTCCATCATACGGAGTGACAAATCCCAGTCTCGATTCGTGCCAACCCAACAGATACTTTCGGGGATACCCGTAGTGTACCTTTATAGCCACCCAGTTACGTTGTGACATTTGGCACACCCAAAGCATTCCTACGGTATCCGGGAGTTGCACAATCTCATGGTCTAAGGAAATTATACTTGACATTAGAAAAGCTTTAGCAGACGAACTACACGATCTTGTGCTATGCTTAGGATTTGGTCTTGTCCATCACATCATTCTCCTAATGATGTAATCCCGTTATCAACGACATCCAATGTCCATGGTCAGGAAACTGTAACCATCTATTGATCAATGAGCTAGTCAACTAGAGGCTCACTAGGGACATGTTGTGGTCTATGTATTCACACATGTATTACGATTTCCGGATAACACAATTATAGCATGAACAATAGACAATTAGCATGAACAAGGAAATATAATAATAACCATTTTATTATTGCCTCTAGGGCATATTTCCAACAGTCTCCCACTTGCACTAGAGTCAATAATCTAGTTACATTGTGATGAATCGAACACCCATAGAGTTCTGGTGTTGATCATGTTTTGCTCGTGGAAGAGGTTTAGTCAACGGATCTGCGACATTCAGGTCCGTATGCACTTTACAAATATCTATGTCTCCATCTTGAACATTTTCACGAATGGAGTTGAAGCGACGCTTGATATGCCTGGTCTTCTTGTGAAACCTGGGCTCCTTAGCCAGGGCAATAGCTCCAGTGTTGTCACAGAAGAGAGTCATCGGCCCCGACGCATTGGGGATAACTCCTAGGTCGGCAATGAACTCCTTCATCCAGATTGCTTCATGTGCTACCTCCGAGGCTGCCATGTACTCCGCTTCACATGTAGATCCCGCCACAACGCTTTGCTTGCAACTGCACCAGCTGACCGCCCCACCATTCAAAATATACACGTATCCGGTTTGTGACTTAGAGTCATCCAGATCTGTGTCGAAGCTAGCATCGACGTAACCCTTTACGACGAGCTCTTCGTCACCTCCATAAACGAGAAACATATCCTTAGTCCTCTTCAGGTACTTCAGGATGTTCTTGACCGCTGTCCAGTGTTCCATGCCGGGATTACTTTGGTACCTTCCTACCAAACTTACGGCAAGGTTTACATCAGGTCTGGTACACGGCATGGCATACATAATAGACCCTATGGCCGAGGCATAGGGGATGACACTCATCTTTTCTCTATCTTCTGCCATGGTCGGGCATTGAGCCGCGCTCAATCTCACACCTTGCAATACAGGCAAGAACCCCTTCTTGGACTGATCCATATTGAACTTCTTCAATATCTTATCAAGGTATGTGCTTTGTGAAAGACCTATGAGGCGTCTCGATTTATCTCTATAGATCTTGATGCCTAATATGTAAGCAGCTTCTCCAAGGTCCATCATTGAAAAACACTTATTCAAGTAGGCCTTTATGCTTTCCAAGAATTCTATATCATTTCCCATCAATAGTATGTCATCCACATATAATATGAGAAATGCTACAGAGCTCCCACTCACTTTCTTGTAAACACATGCTTCTCCATAAGTCTGTGTAAACCCAAACGCTTTGATCATCTCATCAAAGCGAATGTTCCAACTCCGAGATGCTTGCACCAGCCCATAGATTGAGCGCTGGAGCTTGCATACCTTGTCAGCATTCTTAGGATTGACAAAACCTTCCGGCTGCATCATATACAATTCTTCCTTAAGGAAGCCGTTAAGGAATGCCGTTTTGACGTCCATTTGCCATATCTCATAATCGTAGAATGCGGCAATTGCTAACATGATTCGGACGGACTTCAGCTTCGCTACGGGTGAGAAGGTCTCGTCGTAGTCAACCCCTTGAACTTGCCGATAAGCCTTAGCGACAAGTCGAGCTTTATAGATGGTAACATTTCCATCCGCATCCGTCTTCTTCTTAAAGATCCATTTATTTTCTATCGCTCGCCGATCATCGGGAAAGTCTGTCAAAGTCCATACTTTGTTTTCATACATGGATCCTATCTCGGATTGTATGGCTTCAAGCCATTTGTTGGAATCTGGGCCCGCCATCGCTTCTTCATAGTTCGAAGGTTCACCGTTGTCTAACAACATGATTTCCAGGACAGGGTTGCCGTACCACTCTGGTGCGGAACGTGTCCTTGTGGACCTACAAAGTTCAGTGGTAACTTGATCATGATCATCATCATTAACCTCCTCTGGTTGGTGCAGGCACCACAGAAACATTTTCTTGTGCTGCGCTACTCTCTGGTTCGAGAAGAGTCATCTCATCAAGTTCCACTTTCCTCCCACTTACTTCTTTCGAGAGAAACTCTTTCTCCAGAAAGGACCCGTTCTTGGCAACGAAGATCTTGCCTTCGGATCTGAGGTAGAAGGTATACCCAATGGTTTCCTTCAGGTATCCTATGAAGACGCATTTTTCCGACTTGGGTTCAAGCTTTTCAGGTTGAAGTTTCTTGACATAAGCATCGCATCCCCAAACTTTTAGAAACGACAGCTTAGGTTTCTTCCCAAACCATAATTCATACGGTGTCGCCTCAACGGATTTCGACGGAGCCCTATTTAAAGTGAATGCGATAGTCTCTAAAGCATATCCCCAAAATGATAGCGGTAGGTCGGTAAGAGACATCATAGATCGCACCATGTCCAACAGAGTGCGATTACGACGTTCGGACACACCATTACGCTGAGGTGTTCCAGGTGGCGTGAGTTGTGAAACAATTCCACATTTCCTTAAGTGTGCGCCAAATTCGTGACTCAAATATTCCCCTCCACGATCTGATCGTAAGAACTTTATTTTCCTGTCACGTTGATTCTCAACCTCACTCTGAAATTCCTTGAACTTTTCAAAGGTCTCAGACTTGTGTTTCATCAAGTAGACATACCCATATCTACTTAAGTCATCAGTGAGGGTGAGAACATAACGATAGCCACTGCGAGCCTCAACGCTCATTGGACCGCACACATCAGTATGTATGATTTCCAATAAGTTGGTTGCTTGCTCCATTGTTCCGGAGAATGGAGTCTTGGTCATTTTTCCCATGAGGCATGGTTCGCACGTGTCAAATGATTCATAATCAAGAGACTCCAAAAGTCCATCTGCATGGAGTTTCTTCATGCGTTTGACACCAATGTGACCAAGGCGGCAGTGCCACAAGTATGTGGGACTATCATTATCAACCTTACATTTCTTGGCATTCACACTATGAATATGTGTAACATCATGTTCGAGATTCATTAAGAATAAACCATTGACCAGCGGGGCATGACCATAAAACATATCTCTCATATAAATAGAACAACCATTATTCTCGGATTTAAATGAGTAGCCAGCTCGCATTAAACGAGATCCAGATACAATGTTCATGCTCAAAGCTGGCACTAAATAACAATTATTGAGGTTTAAAACTAATCCCGTAGGTAAATGTAGAGGTAGCGTGCCGACAGCGATCACATCGACCTTGGAACCATTCCCGACGCGCATCATCACCTCGTCCTTTGCCAGTCTCCGCTAATTCCGCAGCTCCTGTTTTGAGTTACAAAGATGAGCAACCGCACCGGTATCAAATACCCAGGAGCTACTACGAGTACTAGTAAGGTACACATCAATAACATGTATATCACATATACCTTTGGTATTGCCGGCCTTCTTATCCGCTAAGTACTTGGGGCAGTTCCGCTTCCAGTGACCGTTTCCCTTGCAATAAAAGCACTCAGTCTCAGGCTTGGGTCCATTCTTTGTCTTCTTCCCGACAGCTTGCTTACCGGGCGCGGCAACTCCCTTGTCGTCTTTCTTGAAGCTCTTTTTACCCTTGCCTTTCTTGAACTTAGTGGTTTTATTCACCATCAACACTTGATGTTCCTTTTTGATCTCCACCTCCGCTGATTTCAGCATCGAATATACCTCAGGAATGGTTTTCTCCATTCCCTGCATATTGAAGTTCATCACAAAGCTCTTGTAGCTAGGTGGAAGCGACTGAAGGATTCTGTCAATGACCGCATCATCCGGGAGATTAACTCCCAGCTGAGACAAGCGGTTGTGGAACCCAGACATTTTGAGTATGTGTTCGCTGACGGAACTATTCTCCTCCATCTTACAACTGTAGAACTTGTCGGAGACTTCATATCTCTCGACCCGGGCATGAGCTTGGAAAACCATTTTCAGCTCTTGGAACATCTCATATGCTCCGTGCTGCTCGAAACGCTTTTGGAGCCCCGGTTCTAAGCTGTAAAGCATGCCACACTGAACCAGGGAGTAATCATCAACACGTGTTTGCCAGGCGTTCATAACGTGTTGGTTTGCTGGGACGGGTGCTTCACCTAGCGGTGCTTCCAGGACATATGCTTTCTTGGCAGCTATGAGGATGATCCTCAAGTTCCGGACCCGGTCCGCATAGTTGCTACCATCGTCTTTCAGCTTGGTTTTCTCTAGGAACACGTTGAAGTTGAGGTTGACATTAGCGTGGGCATTTGATCTACAAGACATATTGTAAAGGTTTTAGACTAAGTTCATGATAATTAAGTTCATCTAATCAAATTATTAATGAACTCCCACTCAGACAGACATCCCTCTAGTCATCTAAGTGATACATGATCCGAGTCAACTAGGCCGTGTCCGATCATCACGTGAGACGGACTAGTCATCATCGGTGAACATCTTCATGTTGATCGTATCTGCTATACGACTCATGCTCGACCTTTCAGTCTCTTGTGTTCTGAGGCCATGTCTGTACATGCTAGGCTCGTCAAGTCAACCTAAGTGTATTGCGTGTGTAAATCTGGCTTACACCCGTTGTATGCGAACGTTAGAACCTATCACACCCGATCATCACGTGGTGCTTCGGAACAACGAACCTTCGCAACGGTGCACAGTTAGGGGGAACACTTTCTTGAAATTTTAGCGAGGGATCATCTTATTTATGCTACCGTCGTTCTAAGCAAATAAGATGTAAAACATGATAAACATCACATGCAATCAAATAGTGACATGATATGGCCAATATCATTTTGCTCCTTTTGATCTCCATCTTCGGGGCGCCATGATCATCATCGTCACCGGCATGACACCATGATCTCCATCATCATGATCTCCATCATCGTGTCTTCATGAAGTTGTCTCGCCAACTATTACTTCTACTACTATGGCTAACGGTTAGCAATAAAGTAAAGTAATTACATGACGTTCCAGTTGACACGCAGGTCATAAATAAATTAAGACAACTCCTATGGCTCCTGCCGGTTGTCATACCCATCGACATGCAAGTCGTGATTCCTATTACAAGAACATGATCAATCTCATACATCACATATATCATTCATCACATCCTTCTGGCCATATCACATCACATGACACTTGCTGCAAAAACAAGTTAGACGTCCTCTAATTGTTGTTGCAAATTTTTTACGTGGCTGCTATAGGTTTCTAGCAAGAACGTTTCTTACCTACGCCAAAACCACAACGTGATATGCCAATTTCTATTTACCCTTCATAAGGACCCTTTTCATCGAATCCGATCCGACTAAAGTGGGAGAGACAGACACCCGCTAGCCACCTTATGCAACTAGTGCATGTCAGTCGGTGGAACCTGTCTCACGTAAGCGTACGTGCAAGGTTGGTCCGAGCCGCTTCATCCCACGATGCCGCCGAATCAAGATAAGACTAGTAACGGCAAGTAAATTGAAAAAATCGACGCCCACAACAACTTGTGTTCTACTCGTGCATAGAAACTACGCATAGACCTAGCTCATGATGCCACTGTTGGGGATCGTTGCAGAAATTAAAAAATTTCTACGCATCACCAAGAACAATCTATGGATTTTACTAGCAATGAGAGGGGAGTGCATCTTCATACCTTTGAAGATCGCGACACGGAAGCGTTACAAGAACACGGATGAGGGAGTCGTACTCATAGCGATTCAGATCGCGGTTGATTCCGATCTAAGCGTCGAACAACGGCGCCTCCGCGTTCAACACACGTGCAGCCCGGTGACGTCTCCCACGCCTTGATCCAGCAAGGAGAGAGGGAGAGGTTGGGGAAGACTCCGTCCAGCAGCAGCACGACGGCGTGGTGGTGTTGGAGCAGCGTGGTACTCCGACAGAGTTTTGCCAAGCTTCGCGGGAGGAGGAGGAGGTGTTGGGGAGGGGGAGGGCTGCGCCTTGGATGTGGTGCGGCTGCCCTCCCACCCCCCTCTATTTATAGGGGCAAGGGAGAGGAGGGCCGGCCCCCTCCAGATGGATCTAGAGGGGGGCGGCGGCCAAGGGGGGGAGGCTTGCCCCCAAGCCAAGGGGGGCGCCCCCTTTAGGGTTTCCCCCAAACCCTAGGCGCATGGGCCCTAGGGGGGTTTGGCGCCCAGCCCACCTAGGGGCTGGTTCCCCTCTATATTCAGCCCATAGGGTCCTCCGGGGCAGGTGGACCCTCCCGGTGGACCCCCAGAACCCTTTCGGTGGTCCCGGTACAATACCGATATACCCCCCAACACTTCCGGCGACCGAATAAGGACTTCCCATACATAAATCTTCGTCTCCGGACCATTCCGGAACTCCTCGTGACGTCCGGGATCTCATTCGGGACTCCGAACAACATTCGGTAACCACGCACAAACTTTCCCTATAACCCTAGCGTCATTGAACCTTAAGTGTGTAGACCCTACGGGTTCGGGAGTCATGCAGACATGACCGAGACATCTCTCCGGCCAATAACCAATAGCGGGATCTGGATACCCATGTTGGCTCCCACACGTTCCATGATGATCCCATCGGATGAACCACGATGTCGAGGATTCAATCAATCCCGTATACAATTCCCTTTGTCAATCGGTACGTTACTTGCCCGAGATTCGATCGTCGGTATACCGATACCTTGTTCAATCTCGTTACGGCAAGTCTCTTTACTCGTTCCGCAACACATCATCCCGTGACTAACCCCTTAGTCACATTGAGCTCATTACGATGATGTCTTACCGAGTGGGCCCAGAGATACCTCTCCATCATACGGAGTGACAAATCCCAGTCTCGATTCATGCCAACCCAACAGATACTTTCGGGGATACCCGTAGTGTACCTTTATAGCCACCCAGTTACGTTGTGACGTTTGGCACGCCCAAAGCATTCCTACGGTATCCGGGAGTTGCACAATCTCATGGTCTAAGGAAATGATACTTGACATTAGAAAAGCTTTAGCAGATGAACTACACGATCTTGTGCTATGCTTAGGATTGGGTCTTGTCCATCACATCATTCTCCTAATGATGTAATCCCGTTATCAATGACATCCAATGTCCATGGTCAGGAAACCGTAACCATCTATTGATCAACGAGCTAGTCAACTAGAGGCTCACTAGGGACATGTTGTGGTCTATGTATTCACACATGTATTACGATTAGCATGAACAATAGACAATTATCATGAACAAGGGAATATAATAATAACCATTTTATTATTGCCTCTAGGGCATATTTCCAACAGTTGTGCCCACCTGGTGGCCCCCTCTTGTGTTTATTGGCTCCAATATTCCTCAAATAATCCATAAAAAATCTCCGTAAAGTTTCAGCTCATTTGGAGTTGTGCAGAATAGGTGGCCTGACGTAGCTTTTCCAGGTCTAGATTTCCAGCTACCGGAATTCTCCCTCTTGGTGTGTTCCTTGTAAATTATGAGAGAATAGGCATTAGAATTACTCCAAAAAGCATTATTATGGATAAAAACATTATAAATAACAGCAAGGAAACATGATGCAAAATGGACGTATGAACTCCCCCAAGCTTAGACCTCGCTTGTCCTCAAGCGAAAACCGAAATCGAAAAACATGTCCACATGCTTTGAGAGAGAGGTGTCGATAAAAAAAATACGGACATAGAAGCATCATGTTGATTATTATAACAGCAACAAAATTAAACATAGGACTTTTATCATATACTTCTCATGAATAAATAATTGTTCATCACACAATCTAAGTATAAAGCAAAAACTCTATTAGAAACTGACAAACTATGTTCTCAGTCAACTTTGCAACTGCAATTCATCATCTTTTCAGGAAGGGTCACGTGTCGGAGCCTTTAGGCAAGTCCACATACTCAACCATCATATAGTCTTCTATGATTGCTAACACTCACCTCGTACCCATGAGCAAAACGTTTCAACCGGACACATAGAAAGATAGGGGCTTATAGTTTCGCCTCCCAACATACTCACCTCGAGGGTGATGTCAACAATAATAACTCATGCTATCTATATTCAACTAGACATATGTGCCTAGATCTTTCCTCACCACATGATGCTTGCCAAAGGAGAAAAATGAAAGGAATAGAAGGAAAACTTTGACTCTTTGCATAAAAGTAAGTGCATAAAAATAAAGGAAAGGTCCTTCGCAGAGGGAAGCAGAGGTTGCCATGCGCTTATTTTTTTTGTATGCTCAATCCCTTAGTGCAAGAGAACGTCACATTGTATTGCCCCTTAAGATGACAACCTTTATTATGCAGTCTGTCGCTTTTATTCTTTGTCATCCAAGTTCGTACAACGCTCAATTTTCTCTTACACTAAATGATCTCACACTTTTAGAAGCAATTTTTATTGCCTTTTTGCACCGATGACAACTTACTTGAGGGATCTTGCTCAATCCCTAGGTAGGTATGGTGGACACTTGAAAAAGATTTGGGTTTAAGGGTCTTTGGATGCACAAGTAGCATCTCTACTTAGTGCGGAATTTTTGGCTAGCAAAGATAGGGGCAAGCACCACATGTTGAAGGATCTATGACAATATGACTTATATGTGAATATAAACAAACATAAACCATTAAGTTGTCTTCCTTGTCCAACGTCAACAATTTTGGCATATAATATTTTGATGAGGGCTCACAATCACAAAAGATTTCTAGGATAGTATATCTATATGTGAATCTTCTCTTCCCTTATTAATTCTTTCATGAGTTGCATCATTGACTAATGCTATGTTTGTCAATCTCTAATAAAATTTTCCACTTATACTTCTCCTTATGTGGTGCCATCACCTACCATAGGATTAGTATATAATCTTATTGATTTATTTCCTTTCTCTTTTTCTTTCTTTATTTCTTTTCTTTATTTGCAACATGAAAGTAAAGAAAGCAAAAACTCAAACTAACTTTATTATATAACTTGCACACGATTACAACGATAGATCACTAAGCAAACTCTCAAAGAAGAAAGGATCGAACTAAACTTTATTTCATCTAAAAGCAAATGATCGAACTAGGATAAGTAAAAGCAAAAAGATAGTGGGATGATACGATACCGGGGCACCTCCCCCAAGCTTGGCGGAAGCCAAGGGGAGTGCCCATACCCGATACTCAATTCTCCTTTGGTGGTGAAGAAGATGATGGTGGTGAAGAAGTATTCTCCAATATAACCATAAGTAGGTCCTTCAACCCTTGAATATCCCGAAGGGCTCGATGAATTAATTCATGTTTTTCTTCACCTCAGCCATTATGTGTTTATTCTCAGGGCCCCATGGTTTGGTTCCTGCGCTGTTTTCTCTGGGCCGAGATATGTCCCAGTTGGACGGTATGTGCCTACGAGGAGTGTTCTCGAACCCATAATTGTGAATCAAATTATGAAAATTGTTGCGATGTAACTTGTGTAAGGGCCTCCTTGGTGGGAGCTCTTCTTGTACTTCCAGGCTCGCTTGGTTGTTCGATGATCCCATGGCTTGATGAGGATTAGGATGAGTGGAGATGCCAGCTAGTGTACCCCTCTCAGAGGCCGGAAGGTGAATCCCAGAGGGACTTTCCTCTTCTTCCATGGCAACCTCTCCAGCTTCATCCCTCCTTAGATCTTCCTGAACCAACCCTATGTCTCCTTCTCCATTGTTGAAGGGTGAGGAAGAAATGACGTTGGTCTCGTTGAATCTGTCAGAAGACAACAAGAAAAGAGAATAGAGGATTTCTCCGCGATACGGTGGTTAACAGGTTTGGGAAGTATATATAGATTTTTTATCTTGGAGAACAAGCATACAGAAGAAAAACGGAGTACGGAAGGTGTCCCAGGTGGGCACAACCCACCTGGGCGCGCTAGTCAAGCTTGGTGCGCCCTGGTGTCTTGTGCCCACCAAGGGACGCTTCCTGGAAGTTCCTTTATTTCCAAAATTTTAAAATATTCCAAAACTGATAAAAAATATTTTTGCGGATTTTTCGGAGTCCGTTTACTTACCGTATCACGTACCTCTTTGTTTTTACGATTCTGGAGTGTTCCGGAAGGACTCTTTTATGTGTTCTTCCGGTGTCAAAGTTTGGATAATATTACTTTCAACATTGATAGGCGTACCTGAGATATAATGCTTTATTCGTTGCCCATTGACAACCTTCGGGTTAGTACCTTCGGAGTTATTTATTTTGATGGCTCCAGACCAGTAAACCTCCTTGATGATGTATGGGCCTTCCCATTTTGAGAGGAGCTTTCCTGCAAAAAATCTAAAACGAGAGTTGTACAAAAGAACATATTCTCCAACTTTAAACTCATGCTTTTGGATTGTTTTGTCATGCCATCTTTTAACTTTTTCTTTGAATAACTTTGCATTTTCATAAGCTTGGGTTCTCCATTCATCTAAAGAGCTTATATCAAATAACCTCTTTTCATCAGCAAGTTTGAAATCATAATTGAGTTCTTTAACTGCCCAATATGCTTTATGTTCTAACTCAAGAGGCAAATGACAAGCTTTTCCATAAACCATTTTACAAGGAGACATACCCATAGGATTTTATATGCTGTTCTATAAGCCCAAAGTGCGTCATCTAATTTCTTAGACCAATTCTTCCTGGACCTATTAACAGTCTTTTGCAAAATTAATTTTATTTCTCTATTACTAAGTTCAACTTGACCACTAGACCGAGGATGATAGGGTGATGCAATTCTATGGTTAACATCATACTTAGCAAGCATTTTACGGAAAGCACCATGAATAAATCTGAACCACCATCAGTCATTAAATATCTAGGGACTCCAAACCTTGGGAAAATAACTTCCTTAAGCATTTTAATAGAGGTTTTGTGATCAGCACTACTAGTTGGAATAACTTCTACCCATTTAGTAACATAATCAACAACAACCAAAATATGTGTATACCCATTAGAGGAAGGAAAAGGTCCCATGTAATCAAATCCCCAAACATCAAATGGTTCAACAACAAGTGAATAATTCATAGGAATTTCTTGACGCTAACCGATACTACCTATTCTTTGACATTCATCACAATAAGTGACAAACTTACGGGCATCCTTGAAGAGAGTAGGCCAATAAAATCGAGATTGCAATACCTTGTGAGCAGTTCTATCTCCAGCATGATGCCCTCCATAAGCTTCGGAGTGACATTTCCGTAGGATTTGTCCCTATTCATGCTCAGGTACACAACATCTAATAATACCATCTACTCCTCCTTTATAAAGATGTGGGTCATCCCAAAAGTAATGTCTTAAATCATAGAAGAATTTTTTCTTTTGCTGGTATGCAAAGCTAGGTGGTAACTATTTAGCAACAATGTAATTAGCATAGTCAGCATACCAAGGAGTACTATGAGAAACATTTATTGCAGCTAACTGCTCATCAGGAAAACTATCATCAATAGGTAGTGGGTCATCAGGCACATTTTCAAGCCTAGACAAGTTATCAGCTACTGGGTTCTCAGCTCCTTTTCTATCAATGATATGTAAATCAAATTCTTGTAACAAGAGAACCCAACGAATAAGTCTAGGTTTAGCATCTTTCTTTTCCATAAGATATTTAATAGCAGCATGGTCTGTGTGAACAGTTACTTTGGAATCAACAATATAAGATCTAAATTTATCACAAGCAAACACCACTGCTAAGAATTCTTTTTCAGTAGTACCATAATTTCTCTAAGCACTGTCTAGAGTTTTACTAGCATAATGAATAACATTAAGTTTCTTATCAACTCTTTGTCCTAGAACAGCACCAACAACATAATCACCACCATCACACATAATTTCAAAAGGCAAGTTCCAATCAGGTGGTTGAACAATAGGTGCAGATATTAAGGCTTTCTTGAGTGTTTCAAAGGCTTCAAGACAATCATCATCAAAAACAAAAGGAATATCCTTTTGCAAAAGATTAGTAAGAGGCCTAGAAATTTTAGAGAAGTCTTTGATATATCTCTTATAGAAACCAACATGACCTAGGAAACTACGAATACCTTTGATGTCCTTAGGACATGGCATTTTCTCAATTGCATCAACCTTAGCTTGGTCCACTTCAATACCTCTTTCAGAAATTTTATGACCCAAGACAATGCTTTCATTAACTATAAAGTGGCACTTCTCCCAATTCAAGACAAGATTTTTTTGTTCACATCTCTGCAAAACTCGCTCAAGATTGCTTAAACAATCATCAAAAGACTTCCCATAAACAAGAAAGTCATCCATCAAAACCTCAACAATCTTTTCAAAAAAGTCAGAGAAGATAGCAGTCATACATCTTTGAAAGGTAGCAGGTGCATTACATAAACCAAAAGGCATACGTCTATAAGCATAAGTTCCAAAGGGACAAGTAAAAGTAGTCTTTTCTTGATCAGGTTGAGAAACAGGTATTTGTGAAAAGCCAGAGTATCCATCTAGGAAGCAAAAGTGTGTGTGCTTAGATAATCTTTCAAGCATTTGATCAATAAAAGGAAAAGGGTAATGATCTTTTCTAGTTGCTTTGTTTAATTTTCTGTAATCAATCACCATTATATAGCATGTAACAATTCTTTGTGGAATAAGTTTATTCTTATCATTAGGAATAACAGTAATACCTCCTTTATTAGGGACACAATGAACAGGACTTACCCATCTACTGTCAGCTATAGGATAAATTATACCTGCTTCCAGAAGTTTTAAGATTTCCGTTCTTACCACTTCCTTCATTTTTGGATTCAACCGACGTTGGTGATCAACAACGGGTTTAGCATCAGGTTCCATATTAATTTTGTGCTGACATAGAGTGGGACTAATGCCCTTTAAATCATCAAGAGTATATCCAATAGCAGGCCGGTGCTTCCTTAGAACTTTCCATAATCTTTCTTCTTCATGTTCTGAAAGGTTAGCACTAAAATAACAGGATAGATTTTCTTTTCATCAAGATAAGCATATTTCAAAGTGTCTGGCAATTGTTTTAATTCAAACACAGGATCACCTTTAGGTGGAGGAGGACCTCCTAGAGTTTCAATAGGCAAATTGTGTTTAAGCAGAGGACGTTGTTCAAAGAAAACCGTATCTATTTTATTTCTTTCATGCATATGTAAATCATTTTCATGGTCTAGCAAATATTGTTCTAAAGGATCAGTAGGTGGAACAACAATTGAAGCAAGACCAATTAATTCATCCTTACTAGGCAATTCTTTTTCATGATGATTTCTACTAAACTTGGAAAAATTAAACTCATGAGACTCATCACCAAAGCTAACACCAACAGTTTGTTTCTTACAACCTATCTTGGCATTAAATGTATTCAAGAAAGGTCTACCAAAGATAATGGGACAAAAGTCATCTTGTGGGGAACCAAGCACAAGAAAATCAGTAGGGTATTTAATTTTCCCACACAAGACTTCAACATCTCTAATAATCCCAACTGGTGATATGGTGTCTCTATTAGCAAGTTTAAAGTAACATCTATTTCTTCTATCTCAGCAGGTGCTATGTTGTTCATAATTTCTTCATATAAAGTGTAAGGAATAGCACTCACACTAGCACCCATGTCACATAAACCATGATAACAGTGATCTCCTATTTTAATGGAAATAACAGGCATGCCAACAATAGGTCTATGTTTATCTCTTTTATCAGGTTTAGCAATTCTAGCAGCTTCTTCACAGAAGTAAATAATATGCCCATCCATATCTTCTTCCAAGAGATCTTTAACCATAGCAGTACTAGGTTCTACTTTAATTTGTTCATCAGGTTTAGGTGTTCTAATATAGCTTTTGTTAACCACAGTTGAAACTTTAGCATGTTCCTTAATCCTAATAGGGAAAGGTGGTTTCTCAATATAAGCAGAAGGAACAACTGGATCAACATTATAAAGTATTGTTTCTTCTTTAACTGGTACTGGTCCTTTAATTTCTTCTTTAATAGGTGGGTGATATTTAAACTACTTCTCCTTAGGGAGTTCAACATGAGTAGCAAATGATTCACAAAAGGAGGCCACTATCTCAGAGTCAAGTCCATATTTAGTGCTAAACTTTTGAAAAGCATCAGTATCCATAAAAGATTTAACACAATCATACTTAAGTTTAATACCCGACTCTTTACCTTCTTGAGTTCCCAATCTTTAGAGTTGCGTTTAATTCTTTCCAAAAGATCCCACCGGAATTCAATAGTCTTCTTCATAAATTAACCAGCACAAGAAGTATCAAGCATGGTTTGATCATTACGAGAAAGCCGAGCATAAAAATTGTGGATAATAATTTCTCTTGAGAGCTCATGACTGGGGCATGAATATAACATTGACTTAAGCCTCCCCAAGCTAGAGCGATGCTTTCTCCTTCACGAGGCCAAAAATTATTTATATAATTCCGATCACGATGAACTAGATGCATAGGATAATTTTTTTGGTGGAACTCCAATTTCAAACGATTCCAATTCCATGATCCAATATCATCACATAGCCTATACCATGCCAATGCTTTTCCCTTCAAAGATAAAGGGAAAACCTTTTTCATCACTTCATCCCTGGGTAAACCTGCAAGCTTAAACAATCCACAAATTTGTTCCACATATACAAGTGCATATTAGGATGTTCGGTTCCATCTCCTGCATAAGGATTAGCTAGCAGTTGTTCTATCATACCTGAAGGAATTTCATATTTAATATTTTCAGTAGGTGCAGTAGGTTGAGGGGTAGCTAATTGTGGTTCCGGACGAGGTGAAGATACCCCGAACAAACCCCTCAAAGGATTGTTTTCCATAGTAACAAGTGACAATAAATTTCAGCACACTATATAAATGTTTCCTTACCAAATTCCACTTACCAAAGGCGCTTCACTCCCCGGCAACGGCGCCAGAAAATAGCCTTGATGACCCACAACTATAGGGGATTAATTATAGCTCTTTTCGATAAGCAAGAGTGTCGAACCCAACGAGGAGCAGAAGGAAATGACAAGTAGTTTTCACATTTTGAACTATCGGTCTGACCGAGTTTCTCGATTTGGTCCCGCCGAGTTTGGTGATTTGTGTGTAACGGCTAGATGTTGTGTGGAGGCTATATATACCCTTCACCCACTCTTCATTCGTGGAGAGAGCCATCAGAACGTGCCTACACTTCTAGCATACATTTTCTGAGAGAGAACCACCTACTCATGTGTTGAGACCAAGATATTCCATTTCAACCACAAGAATCTTGATCTCTAGCCTTCCCCAAGTTGATTTCCACTCAAATCACCTTTCCACCAAATCCAAATCTGTGAGAGAGAGTTGAGTGTTGGGGAGACTATCATTTGAAGCACAAGAGCAAGGAGTTCATCATCAACACACCATCTATTACCTTTTGGAGAGTGGTGTCTCCTAGATTGGTTAGGTGTCACTTGGGAGCCTCCGTCAAGATTGTGGAGTTGAACCAAGGAGTTTGTACGGGCAAGGAGATCGCCTACTTCATGAAGATCTACCCTAGTGAGGCAAGTCCTTCATGGGCGATGGCCATGATGGGATAGACATGGTTGCTTCTTCGTGGACCCTTCGTGGGTGGAGCGCTCCGTGGACTCGCGCAACCGTTACCCTTCGTGGGTTGAAGTATCCATCAACGTGGATGTACGATAGCACCACCTATCGAAACCACGCCAAAAATCTCTGTGTCTCCAATTGCGTTTGCACACTCCAATCCCATCCCTTTACATTCTTGCAACTTGCATGCTTTACTTTCCGCTGCTCATATACTCTTGCCATGCTTGCTTGAAATGTATTGTGAATGTTTAAACTTGTGCTAAAACTCCACCTTAACTTGAAGAAATTAAAAACAGCTACTTTTCTTTGTTAAGAGTCTATTCACCCGCCTCTAGACATCTCTTCTCGATCCTTTCAATTGGTATCAGAGCTTTGGTCTCCATTGCTTTGGTTTAATCACCATTGGAGGAAGATGGATGAGTCTACGTTGGGGAGTCTTAGACGTAGAGTTCCTATACTTGATGGAGAGTTCTTTCATGAGTGGAAAATTGAGATGCTTGAGATTTTCAATGAATATCATTTGAACAAGTACATTAGTAGCCCTTGTGCACCCCTTGTTGATCCTATGCATCCTACCCTTGATGAGTCTATTGACATGATCCACAACCTTAGAACTGTTAACCTTATCACTAGAGGTTTGCCTAGAAACTTGATTGGTTGCTTGCCTACTCTTGATTGTGCCTACACTATATGGAGATTTCTTGAGGAACTATTTCCAAACTATTCCTTGCAAAACTTAGATGACATTCTTCATAAGTCTATTGCCTTGAGTAAGATGAATTCCAATGATCCTAAGTTTGGTGATTGTCTATTTGAGCTTACTAACCTCATGCGTGCCAAAGGAGATGTTGGAATCATTAGCAATATCATCTCCGAAGCCATTAGAATTCATAAAGATGAATATTGTGATGATCATTTATCTAATGAATCACACTCTCTAGTAATTGATCCATCACAAGACGACGTTGAACATGGATATTATGATGAGGATGATGATAGTGACTTTGATCTCGATGAGTCTATGAGACACTTTGGTCTTATGGCTAATCTTCGCGGCTACATGGCTGGAGGAAAGGAATGGGTTCTTGATAGTGGATGTACCGATCACATGACCAGAGATAAGGATATGTTTCGTGGGCTAGCTGAAAACGACGGCCCTCGAAAGTTTGTAACTTTTGGTGATAACTCAAAGGGTAAGGTGGTTGGCCTTGGTAAGGTGGCCATCTCACATGATAGCTCCATACAAAATGTTATGCTCATTGAATCTCTTGGCTACAATTTACTTTCTGTATCTAGACTTGCTGACTTTGGCTTCAATGTCCTATTTACTGAAGTAGATTGCCAAGTCTTTCTTAGAGATAATCATAATATGGTCTTTACCAGTATACGTAGAGGTGATCTATATATTGTTGATTTCACTAAAAAGGCTCAACCTAGAACTTGCTTAATTGCTAAATCTTCCAAAGGTTGGTTGTGGCATAAAAGGTTAGGTCATGTGGGCATGCGAAATCTTGATAAGCTTATTAAAGGTGATCATATCCTTGGAGTAAAAGATGTTATATTTGACAAGGATAGATTGTGCAGTGCTTGTCAAGCAGGAAAACAGGTTGGAGGAAGCCACCCCGTGAAGAACATCATGACCACGAGAAGACCGCTCGAGCTACTTCATATGGATCTCTTTGTTCCCAATTGAGGGAGTCTTGGTTTAAGGGGTCCTCGGGCGTCCGGACAATGTAACATGGGTCGGATAATGGGCTGTGAAGATACAAGACAGAAGACTTCTTCCCGTGTCCGGATAGGACTCTCCTTTGCGTGGATGGCAAGCTTGGCATTCGGATATGTAAATTCCTTCCTTTGTAAACCGACTTTGTATAACCCTAGGCCCCTCCGGTGTCTATATAAACCGGAGGGTTTAGTCCGTAGAGGCAATCACAATCATACATGCTAGACATCTAGGGTTTAGCCTTACGATCTCGTGGTAGATCAACTCTTGTAACCCTCATATTCATCAAGATCAATCAAGCAGGAAGTAGGGTATTACCTCCATCAAGAGGGCCCAAACCTGGGTAAACATCGTGTCCCCCGTCTCCTGTTACCATCGACCCTAGACGCATAGTTCGGGACCCCCTACCCGAGATCCGCCGGTTTTGACACCGACATTGGTGCTTTCATTGAGAGTTCCGTTGTGACATCAAAGACAGGATTGATGGCTCACCTTGTTATCAAGGAAGGTATCACCTCTGGAGGAGCCCTGGCCCCAGGCCAAACCCTCCGGTTGGGCGGTTTTACCATGACCGGCCGTGCGGCCGTCAAGCCGATGATGACTACTCAGATCATCGAAAACCATCTCTGTATCGACTCCGAATACTCCAAACGGATGGATCCGGTAGAGCTGTCATCTTTAAACGAACTCCTGGATCGCATCACCGCCATGGGGGGTCGCTACAGACTATGATCGGATTGGGCTTAAACTCGATCAGAGAGAAATCAAATCTCCGCCGATCACCCATCAGATAGCGGCCATAGAGGAGCAGAACAACAACTCTTCCTCTATGTTGAAGACGAACTATGTTCGGATTTCCGAGCTCGAAGAGCTGGATACCTGTCTGCGGAACGACACTCCCAGTTCTCCGAACCTAGAGTCGGACATTGGGCCTGAAAAATCAGTTTACATCCCGGAGCCCGAACTATTAAGCTCGGAAGTTTTTCAAACTCCGGACCCAGGGTTCGGATTTAAAGCCACCCACCCACCACAAGCAATATTCGCCAAGCAATTCTGACCCTCCGGATATATGCGACCTCATGTACATACGACAACAGTCTCAGGAAATAGTCCATCACTTTTGGGCCAGGTTCCTCCCTGTCAAAAACAAGATTAAAGATTGCCGCGACGAGGGCGCGATTTCAGTATTGTGCAATAATTGCACGGATGAGGGAATCCTCAACGCCATCAACCACCGTCGCATATTACACTTTGCTGACTTGGCAACCATAGTACAGAAGTACTGCGCAATGGAAAGCGCCTGGAAAACTTAGACAGCTCGCTGGGAACCCCCGGTTTCCACTCAACCCCTCGGGCGGGCGAAAAGGGTGCACCCTCACGCGGCACCCGAACCCATATTGAAGAAAACTAAGCCCATTACGGGACGCAGAACCGTTCTGGAGGGATGGCTTGATAAGCCATGCAAAATACACACGACATCGGATACCGAACCAACCCACAACCTTAGAGCATGCTGGATACTCCGGCAAGTGGCCAAAAGCGGCGAGGATATCCTCGCCAAAAACACCTCAGAGCAACGTCCCCCGGACGATGACGACCTCAGAGTATTAACGGTCTTGGAGACCTTCGCTTCAAACAATCGGTGCAAGAGGGTACTCCGCGACCTCGCCGAAGTCTGCCAAGTCGCAGCAATAAACCCCTGGAACGACACGGCCATAACTTTCAACGCCAGTGACGAACCAAGATTCCGGTCAGTCCGGGCACTAGCCGCCTTGGTCCTCAATCCAATTGTGGATGGCTTTCGGCTCACTAATGTGCTCATGGACGACGGCAGCGGGCTAAACCTCATCTATGAGGACACACTCAATAAAATGGAAATAGACATGAGCCGCATCGAGCAAAGTAATACGACCTTCCGAGGAATCATTCCCAGCCGGGAGGCATGGTGCGCGGGGAAAATCACACTTGACGTGGTATTCGGCAAGCCAGAGAACTACCGGTCCGAAGAAATAACCTTCCAAGTGGCCCCTTTCAACAGTGGATATCACGCCCTATTGGGGCGAGATGCGTTCACATGCTTTCAAGCCATACCCCACTACGGGTATATGAAGCTCAAGATGCCCGGGCCCAATGGTATTATCACTCTCGCCAGTGATCCAGACATAGCCCTCCACGCCGAAAACAAAACCGCATCCCTGGCCCTCGAGGCGCTGTCCGAGGTCCTCGCGGCCAAAGATTTAACCGCACTACGCTCCACGGTGGAGAGGGACGACGTAATCCTTGATAAGCGGCCCAAATCCACCTCTTTCAAACCAGCAGACGAAATAGTCAAATTTCAGGTCCACCCAACGGACCCCAAGAAGACAGCTTTCATCGGGACACAGCTGGACCCAACGGTTGACGCCACACTACGAGCGTTCCTACACGAAAACTGGGACATATTCGCCTGGCACCCTTCTGATATGCCAGGGATCCCACGCAAGTTGGTCGAACACAACCTCAATATATTGAAGGGATATAAGCCGGTCAAGCAAACACTTCGGCGCTTTTCCGAACCCAAACGACAAGCTATGGGGGAAGAGCTAGCCAAGTTAATTGAGGCCGGATTCATCAGAGAAATAAAACACCCGGACTGGCTAGCAAACCTGGTGATGGTGCCAAAGAAGGATAAATCCTGGCACCTGTGCGTCGATTTCAAATACCTCAACAAGGCTTGCCCTAAGGATCCCTTCCCCCTCCCCCACATCGATCAGATTATCGATGCTACCGCAGGACACGACTCACTGTGTTTCCTCGACGCATACTCCGGATACCATCAAATCAAAAGGAAGGAGTCCGATCAAGCCGCAACGGCATTCATTACCCCATACAGTCCTTTCTGCTTCAACACTATGCCCTTCGGGCTAAAAAACGCCGGCGCCACCTACCAACGCATGATTCAAACATGCCTGGAGAAACAAATCGGCAAGACAGTTGAAGCATATGTGGATGACGTAGTCATCAAGACTAAGCACGTCGAGTCACTAATAGACAACCTGCGTCTCACATTTGACAGCCTCCGTACTTATGACATCAAGCTCAATCCGGAAAAGTGTGTTTTCGGCGTTCCCGCTGGAAAACTGCTGGGTTTCATCGTTTCCAATAGAGGAATTGAGGCAAAACCCAGCCAAAATCCGAGCTTTGTCACAGTTGGCTACACCAACAGACCTTAAGCAGGTCCAAAAACTAGCCGGATGCATGGCAGCTCTAAGCCCCTTTATCTCCAGATTAGGAGAAAAAGCATTGCCACTTTATCGCCTTCTCTGACACACCGACCACTTCGAGTGGACGGATGCGGCAACGGCCGGACTGGAAGAAATAAAGGCTCTTTTAGCGAGCAACCCAATCCTGGCCGCGCCGAGCGTCGGCGAACCAATGTTATTATACATCTCTGCAACACACCAGGTGGTGAGCGCGGTGCTCGTCGTTGAGCGAGAGGCGGACGGACACAAATTTCCACTCCAGAAACCGGTATACTACGTATCCACTGTCCTCACACCATGCAAATCCCGGTACCCTCATTACCAAAAGATAGCATATGCGGTCTTCATGGCATCCCGGAAGCTACGACACTACTTCCAAGAGTGCTCTATCACGGTGGCTTCTGAAGTACCACTCAATGACATAATAAACAACCGCGACGCTACCGGCCAGATTGCTAAGTGGGCCATTGAGCTCCTACCATTCGACATAACATACAAACCACGCCGGGCCATTAAATCCCAAGTATTGGCCGACTTCGTCACCGAATGGACAGAGGCCGAACTCCCTAAAGAGTACGACACATATTCCAACTAGGTCATGTACTTCGATGGCTCTAAAATGATGGCCGGTTTAGGAGCAGGTGTCATTTTAATGTCCCCCACGGGAGACACAGTCCAATACGTACTCCCAATATTATACACAGACTCCAATAATGCAGCCGAATACGAGGCCTTACTGCACGGTCTTCGGATGGCTACCTCCATGGGCATACAACGCTTGGAGGTGCACGGGGACTCAAATCTTGCAATATCCCAAATAGATGGAGACTTCGACGCCAAAGATCCGAAGATAGCGGCCTATCGTAACGCTGTACTCAAAATATCAGCTAGGTTCGAGGGACTCGAGTTTCATCATGTGGCTCGGGAAAGTAATCAAGCGGCGGATGTCCTTGCTCGCATAGGCGCCAAAAGCGTGAACCCGTCCCGCCTAACATCTTTTTGGAAAGGCTCTTCAAGCCATCCGTGGTGTGGCAGGATGAGAGCAACAACACCAGTCCGGACTCGATTACACCCCAGATTCCGAACACAATACCGATATCATCGGGGGCTCAGCCACCGACATAAGATCATCGGCCCATCTAATAATAGCAGTAATTGCCCCATGGACCGAACCCTTCTTCGCCTACCTTAATAGGCGAGAGCTCCTTGAGGACCAGAATGAGGCTAGCTGCATTGTTCGGTGCTCAAAAGCCTACAAGGTCCATGACGGAGAGCTCTACAAGAAAAGTGCTACCAGAGTCCTTCAAAGGTGTATCTCCGAAGGAGAGGGACGACAGCTCCTAGCCGAAATCCATGCTGGTCTCGGCGGTCACCATGCCATGGCTCGAGCCCTTGTAAGTAAGGCCTTCCGTACAGGCTTCTTTTGGCCGACGGCCCGAGCAGATGCACAAGACCTGGTCCAATGCTGTGTTGGATGCGAACTCTTCGCCAATCAAAGCCATATGCCACCTACGGCTCTACAAACAATCCCCATTACTTGGCCTTTTGCAGTCTGGGGGCTTGATATGGTCGGACCCCTTAAAGGAGGAAGCCATAAGAAAAATATCTGCTAGTCATGGTAGATAAATTCACCAAATGGATAGAGGCCAAACCAGTGAAGACGGCCGAAGCCGGACCGGTGATAGACTTCATATCCGGTGTAGTGCACCGTTATGGTGTCCCACACAACATCATCACCGATAACGGCTCCAATTTCACAGCCGATGAAGTGAAATCCTGGTGTGCTAAACTGGGCATTAAGCTCGATTACGCCTCGGTCTATCACCCACAAACAAACGGTCAAGTTGAACGAGCTAATGGTCTTATTATGAGCGGCATTAAGCCTAGACTAGTGCAGTCATTGAAAGAATCAGACAAGCACTGGATTGAGGAGCCCGACTCCGTACTCTGGGGGCTGCGGACCACGCCCAATCGCACTACCGGATATACACAATTCTTCATGGTGTACGGCGCAGAGGCCGTTTTGCCCTGCGACCTCATTCATGACTCACCTCGAGTGCGCGTGTATGAAGAGAGAGAAGCCGAGTTGGATCGGCAGGACAGTCTAGATGCCTTGGAGGAGGAGCGCGACGTTGCAAAAGCCCGTTCTGCATTCTATCAACAACAGGCTCACAGATATCAAAGCAGAGAGGTGCGGGCCAAGACTTATAATGTTGGTTAACTCGTTCTACGCTTGCCAGAAAAGAAAAAGGACAAACTCAAGCCCAAGTGGGAGGGTCCCTTCATCATAGATGAAGTTCTCATTGGAGGAGCGTACCGCCTGCATGATGCATCGGACAATCGCTTAGAGCCGAACACGTGGAACGCCGCCAGACTCCGAAGATTCTACGCCTAGAGCCGGACTCTCTGTTCGTTTTCTTCTCCCTTTGTCTCCATTTTTTTCCTCTCTTTAACCTTTTTTCTAGCTTTAAGCTCTTGTGCGGCTAAACCGTGCACCAATGATGTACACATCCTTAAATGTACACACCCATAATGCTTGGGGGCTTCTTTTACTGAAGCTTATTATTATTATTATTATTATTATTTTCTGAGCATCAAGCTCCACACATATGTGTCCTTTCCTCATATCTACCTTTTCTTCGCCATTATATGCATCGTTATGACTTAAGTTTTTGCCAAGCTGGGTTGCCTAGCTCCTGTGCTTATGCCCTACGTTCCCGTTTGTTCGGCTAGGGCATAAAGGGAGCACCTCTGTGATTGTTACAGCCGAGTCATCCGGACATGTACCTCAGACTGGGTGAAGCCGAAAGCTAGCGTTCTTAAGGGAATATTCGGTCGGCGGACTAAAGATGTTTTACATTCATTACACTATGAACACCCGGATGTTACGTATACTGCGACTTTTCGATCATAGTTCAGACATGCATACTAACGCATGTTCACCCAGGGAAAGGAACCCTTAATGGAACTATTCTCCCTGGAAGGTGTTTCTTACAATCAACATGTAAGATAACATAGTGTCGGAGTAATGGGCCACGGGTAGGCTAACCCGAGACCCAGAACCTTTCAAGACATCGGGGCTGGCTGCGCCCCTCAAGGCACCAAGACGAAGTGCCGCCTTCTGGTGGCCGGCTGGAGGAATAGCCGGCTGCCCGCAGACGGCCGAGTTCCAGAGGCCGGCATCAAGACTAGCCGACTCCTAGTGGGCGGCTTCCAGAGAAGCCGGCCCCTAGCAGTCGGCCCGAGGCGCCAACAAAGCCTGCGCCCTCATCAAGGAAGACAAGACAGGGAGTGGCTACAGTATAGCCCATCCCTCCTGAATCCAGGGATGGGCGTGGCCACAGTGCACCGTACAGGCGGAGATCCCCGCTCGGCGCCGCACTGTTGCCACTCCACCCCTGACATCACCACAGGCAGGCGGAGCCCTGCTCCCATGACGGCCTGTCGGTACGGCACAAGGACGACGGGCCCCACCGATCAGCGAGAGCTCGGAAGACGGCTAGAGCCCCACCAGTCGGACCCGAGGGAGGTCGGCCCCCAGCAGTCGGCCCGCCCCTTCCTTGGGACCCACGCGCCATTAACGAGATGAGACGCAGAGTGGCTACAGTAATCGCCCGCCAGGCGGCGGGGCTGTAGCCACGCTCCCATGACCGAGCCTGCGTCATTAGCATCACAGCTACAGTGATCAGCAGCCGACCAGACCCGTGAGCCGCGGAGGCGGCCTGTCGGCCCCGTACCAGACCAGTCGGCGGGGCCCACCAGGCGGCGGGCCCCAGCAGTAGGCGGAGAAGCCGGCAACCAGAGAGACTGACAGCCGGGTCCTACACCCGGCCGGATTACTACTGTACCCCTGGGGGGTAGGCCTATATAAACCCCCCAGGGCACCCATGCAAAGGGTTCCCAACTTGTTAGAACTAGACTGACCCATAGAGAAAGGAGAGAGCTAGCCTTGCCTTCTCCTACCTCTAGCATACAGCTCGAGGAGCACCATTGTACTCACTATTGCCTTAGTGATCATGCGGAGACCCCGCAGAGCAGGACTAGGGGTGTTATCTCCTAGGAGAGCCCCGAACCTGGGTAAAGTGCGCCGGCGTTCGTGTCTACGCCTTATCCCGCTTCCAGGCACCGGCGACGTTCTACTCGCTCCCACCATGATAAGCCATCCTTTGGCATATGTCGCACCCAACCCCCGACATTTGGTGCCCACTGTGGGGCGAGGTGCACCGTCGTCCGGAGACCTGTTCTGGATGGGAACCCTTTTCCTCCCTAGCGAGCACAGCCAGCCCGGCATGCCAGACGGAGTCTGCGCTGACGCGCTGCATGGCGTGGAGGTCGCCTGCGCGGCGAGCTGCCTCGCCGATCTTGTTGGCGAGGTTCGCCTCTCCGACGAGCCTGCGTCTGACGCGGGCACCGATGGTCCCGAGAGCCGCCTCGTCAGCCTCCTCGAACAACTCCACGCCACGAGCGAGCCTGCTGTGGACTTGGAATCTGTTGGCTCCACCGACCCGATGCTTGTCGATTCCGACACTGCGTCGCTTGACGCATTCCCCACCAACGTGGTGGTCTACGAAGAGCCGCTTCCTCACGCGGAGAGCGGCGGAAGCGCCGTCACGGAGGTGCTTGTCATCGGTCACAGCGAGCACTCCGGCGGAGGTGCTCATGACCCGCTCGATGCGGCACTGCAAGACCTGACGGCGCCCATCCCAGAAGACGCCGATGCCGAGATGCTGGAAGCACGCCGCGTCCATCTCGTCGAGAGCGCCAAGAAGCCGGCCAACATGAGACGCCTATCGGAGGCCTACCAGCGCGAGATGGACCGCGCTGTGGGTGGCACACCGGCTCCTGGTGGGCCTAGCCTCATAGGCACGGTCCGGCAACGCGGCGTGGCCATCACTAGCCTGTTCGGGGCAGATCGCCCCGTCTACACCACGCCCGTGGAAAATACCCGAGCTGCCCGGGCGGCGGCAGAAGAGCTGGACAAGTTCAAGGGCGAAGAGCGCCGCCAAATGGCGGAGCGCGTCCAGCGACTCCCCGACGCGGCTGCTGAGCAGCACGAGGCCGGCTGCCGCACTGAGGCGCCCCACCGGCAAAATGACGATCTGCCTCCCCGCCGAGATCAAGGCGCGACATCCCGGACGCCGACTGTTGGCGTCCGCGGAAGAAGAGACAAGGAGCCGGCTGCCAGCCGCAGCCGAACTCGCATCACCATCGAGCGCGACCAAGACGGCCGGCCGAGAGCTGTGGAACGACGGGATGACTGTCCGCCTCCTCCCCCTCGCAGGGAAAGACGCGTCTCCCTGCCGCCTATTGAACACCCGACACTCGGCGACCGCCTTGGCCACCGAGAAGGAGTCGGAGAGAATGATGCCCGCCACCGGATCGACCGTCTCCACCGATCCCTGGCGCTAGAAGAAGAAGACGAGTTGGGTCCGCCTTGTTTTGGCCCCCGCATTTGAGATGAGCCCTTCCCCAAAGGGTTCACGCTCCGAAGAGATACGCCCAAGTACACCGGCTCCGTGAAGCCGGAGGACTGGCTGGCCGACTACTCCACAGCCGTCAGCATCGCGAACGGAAACAAGCGCGTTGCCGTGAAGTACGTTCCACTCATGCTCCAGGGCACGGCCCGGACATGGCTGAACAGCCTGAAGCCCCGCAACATCAATAGCTGGGTCGATTTCACCGAGGCCTTCATCCGCAACTTCACCAGCACATACAAATGACCGCCCAAGCCTCGGCAGCTCTCCTTGTGTGTCCAAGGCCCCAACGAGTCGACTCGCGACTATCTCACGCGCGGGGCCGAGCTCCACAACTCTTGCGAGGGCGTGCGTGAGGTGCAGGCCATCGAGTACTTCACCGTCGGGTGCCGAGAGGGCACCCTTCTTAAGCACAGGCTTCTCTGCGACGAGCCAGCGACCCTTGACGAGCTACTGATCATAGCAGATAAATACGCCACGGCCGACTCCTCCATGAAGGCAGAGATCCAAGTTGATGCATCTGGAAAAGTGGCTCCTCCAGCTCCCTGGACCCCGGCTGGCGACACCACTCGGCGTCAGCAACCCGACGACAACAAACACAAGGCCACGCAGCCGGCTTCTATAAGCCGGCAGGTGGCGACAGTCGAAGACCAGCAGCCAGAAGGGCAGGCTCCATCCAAGCGCTAGAAGGGCGGCAAGCCCAATTGGCTGCCCGCTTTCTCATATGAGCAGACTCTTGATGCACCCTGCAAATTTCATAGCGGCGCGAAGCCGTCTAACCACACCACTCGGGAGTGCCATTGGCTCACCAGGATTGCCAAGGGAGACGGCCTTCTGCCTCCTCCGCCTGCTGGGCAGCCGCCTCCTCCTCCCCCCAGCAGCCGACAATTCGACCAGACGGAGCCATACAAGACGAGTATCCTGAAGAGCACGAAGCTTATGTCGTGTTCACCAGCGTGGCCAACGATAAGCACATCAGACGACAACGACAGCAAGAAGTGAATGCGGTGGCATCAGAGACCCTCGAGTTCATGCATTGGTCCGAGAAGCCCATCAGCTGGAGCAGAGCCGACCACCCGGAAGTAATGCCCAATCCCGGCTCCTATACCCTGGTCCTGGATGCCACCTTTGCCACAGAGAGGCGAGCTGCTCGTTTCTCCCGAGTTCTGATAGATGGCGGCAGCAGCATCAACATCCTGTATAAGGATACCATGGAGAAGTTGGGAATCAAACAAAGGCAGCTTCAGCCCAGCCTGACCGTATTTCATGGCATAGTTCCTGGCCTTTTCTGCTCACCAATCGGCAAGATCCAGATAGGCGTCCTCTTTGGAGACAAAGATCATTTCTGCCGAGAGCCAGTCTGGTTTGAGGTGGTGGACCTTGAGAGCCCATACCATGCACTACTTGGCCGGCCTGCTCGGGCCAAGTTCATGGCGGTCCCCCACTATGCTTACCTCAAGATGAAGATGCCGAGTTCCAAGGGAATTCTGACCATAGCAGGGGACTACAAGAAGCCGGCTGGCCGAGTCCCTTGTGATCGCGGCTGAGAAGCGGCTCCTTGACCGAGTTGTGGCAATGGCAAGCAAGCAGCCGGAAATGTCACCCAACCCCAAGGAGTTGGAAGCCGAGGGCTCGTTCAAGCCGCCAAAGAGACAAATAAGATACCCTTGGACCCGGAGCACCCGGAGAGGTACGCTGTCATAGGTGCAAACCTTGACAGCAAATAGGAAGGCGAGCTCGTCGATTTCCTCCGTGAGAATCGGGACATCTTTGCATGGTCACCTAAAGACATGCCGGGTGTTCCGACGGATTTCGCCGAGCACAAGTTACATGTCCGGTCCGATGCCAAGCCATTCAGGCAGCCTTTGCGCCGCCTGTCAGAAGAGAAGAGAAGAGAAGAGTCGTTGGAGAAGAGATAGCCCGGCTGCTGGCAGCCGGCTTCATCATGGAAGTGTTCTTTCCAGAGTGGCTGGCCAACCCAGTCCTTGTGCTGAAGAAAAACAAGCAGTGGGGCATGTGTATTGATTACACCAGCCTCAACAAAGCCTGCCCCAAAGACCCATTTGCTTTGCCGAGAATTGACCAAGTGATAGACTCCACAGCCGGATGCGAGCTGTTGAGTTTTTTGGATGCATACTCAGGGTATCACCAGATCAAGCTGAACCCGGCCGACAGGCTGAAGACCGCCGTCATCACACCATTTGGAGCCTTCTGCTACTTGACCATGATGTTCGGCTTGAGGAATGCCGGCGCCACATTTCAACGTTGCATGCAGAAGTGCCTCCTCAAACAACTCGGCAGGAACGCCCATGTTTATGTGGACGATGTTGTGGTGAAGACGGAGAAGCGTGGAACGCTGCTAGAAGACCTCAAGGAGACCTTTGAGAACTTGCGCCGATTTCAAATCAAGCTCAACCCGGAGAAATGCGTCTTTGGAGTACCAGCCGGCCAGCTTCTTGGCTTCCTGGTCTCAGAGCGCGGCATAGAGTGCAACCCTGTGAAGATCAAGGCCATCGAGAGGATGGAAGTGCCCACCTGACTGCTCGACGTGCAAAAGTTCACCGGCTGCTTGGCATCCATCAGCCGCTTCATCAGTCGGCTGGGCGAGAAGGCTCTTCCCCTGTACCAGCTCATGAAGAAGACCACTTTTTTCGAGTGGAACGACAAGACGGACGAAGCTTTTCTCCAACTCAAGAAGATGTTGACTACTCCACCTGTCCTGGCGGCTCTGACTCCTAAGGAGCCCATGCTCCTCTACATCGCCGCCACCAGCCGAGTGGTCAGCACAGTCATAGTGGTAGAACGCAAGGAGGAAGGCAAGGCACTACCAGTCCAGAGACCGGTGTACTACCTGAGTGAAGTGCTGTCAGCCTCCAAGCAAAACTACCCCCACTATGAGAAGATGTGCTACGGCGTGCATTTTGCCGCCAAGAAATTGAAGCCATATTTTCAAGAGCACCCAATCACTGTGGTCTGCACAGCTCCACTAGCCGAGATCATTGGAAGCCGAGATGCTTCAGGCCGGGTGGCCAAATGGGCCATAGATTTGGCCCCCTACACAATCTACTACCAGCCTCCCACCGCCATCAAATCACAAGCACTGGCCGACTTCCTCGTCGACTGGGCCGAGACCCAGTACCTGCCACCAGCGCCGGACTCCACCCATTGGCGGATGCATTTTGATGGTTCCAAGATGCGCACCGGATTAGGAGATGGCATCGTCCTCACCTCTCCCAAAGGCGACAAGCTCAGATATGTGCTGCAAATTCACTTTGCCGCCTCCAACAACGTCGCTGAATATGAGGCACTCATTCACGGGCTCCGGCTTGCTAAGGAACTCGGCATTCGCCGGATCCTGTGCTATGGTGACTCTGACTTGGTGGTCTAGCAGTCGTCGGGCGACTGGGACGCCAAAGATGCAAACATGGCGAGCTACCGCTTCCTCGTACAGCAACTCAGCGGATACTTTAAAGGGTGCGAGTTTCTCCATGTGCCAAGGAATGACAATGAGCAAGCAGATGCCTTGGCACGAATCGGCTCCACCCGTCAGGCAATACCAACCGGCGTTGCCCTGCAATGCCTCCTCAAGCCGTTTGTCAAGCCATCGCCAGAGTCAGATTCCATCTTCGTGCCGACTCCTCCTGAAGCAGTCGGATCTGACTGGAGAGCTCCAGCAGCCGGCACGGGAACTCCGACAGGCGGCCCGGGGGCCGCGGCAGTCGCACCCGGCCCGGGGACTTCAGAACCCGGCCCGGGGACTGCAGCGGTCAGCCCGGGGACTTCAGAACCCGGCTCGGGGACTGCAGCAGTCGGCCCGGGGACTTCATCGACTCAGCAAGCGGCAGCTGTGTCACATCCTAGTTAGTTCATGCATTAGAGTGTTGCATCATGGCTACATTTCACAGAAACCTGAAATGGGGATGCCAGAAACCCCCAGCACCCCCCCTGGAACAACTAGGGTTTACTAAAATTTTTCCAATGAACCTGAAATGCCCTCCATAAATGTTCACCACCTTTGGTCTTGGCTAAAACCTCTGCCAAAAATGGTTTCATATTTTTGGAGGCCATCTTGGATTTTTGCACAAGCCATAAGTATTTGCATTTGGGCATTTTAAATGCTATAAATATTTTCAAATGCCCAAATAATCTTGAAGGTATTTTTAGGCTGTTGGGAATAATCTCAAAGGTGCCTCAGAATATTTCCAGGATTTTTCCAAATGAAATAGTATTTTTACTATTTCAAACACAGTACAGAAATAAATAAAAAGAGAAAAGAACAGAAGGCAGAAAACTTACCTGGCAGCCCACCTGGCGGCCCAGCACTGTGCTGGCCCGCGCCAGTCAGCTGCCTGCTCTCGCCAGAGCAGGCAGAGAGCTGACGCCGGCGAGCGTGAGCTCGCCACGGCGCCAGCAGCTTGCCGCCCTCGCCGCGGATGAGCTGGCCGACCTCTCTCGATGCGCCCCGAGCCCCTGGACATTGCCATTCTCCCCCATCGCCTCTCCCTCGCCTTCTCCCCACCATGGCCGACGCCGCCGCAGCCACCTCACCGGAGTAACCGCGGCCACCGTCGACCTCGCGCCGTACTAACGTGTCCTACAGCACCGCCGTCGCCCACTCCTTCGAGCAAGCCGAGCCCCGAGCGCTCGTTTGCCCCGAAGCTCCGTCACCGACCTCGCCTTCGCCGCTCACCGTCGGAGATCCCCTCCGCCGTCGCCACTGCTACAGCTCGTCTCCGACCTCGCCGTCTGCTCCGTCGCAACCGCCGTGAGCATGGCCACCTTCCCATCCTCTCCTCTCTCTCTCTCGAGCGCTGTAGCCACCGCACGAAGCTCACCCGAACGCGCCGCCGCACGAGCTCGTCGCCGACGAGGCTCCGGCCATCTAACGGCCGCACCACCGTAGCCATTAGCTTCACCGCAACGCCAGGAACCCGTAGCACCCTCGCACGTTCCTCGCCGCGCTCTCTAGCTACGGTTCCGACTACGCCCGTACCCCGGCAGCCGCACGGCTCGTCGCCGGCGTCGATTCCGGCGACCCCGAGCTCCACTACCACCACCAGTCGACGCGGTTCGCCCCCAGCTACACATAGGTACTCTCCGCCGTCCTTTTGGTCGCCGGAGGGGGGATCCCGCACTCCACCGCCGCGTCTGGACGTCGCCGGCGGCTAAACGCCGGCGAGTCAACGTGGTTTGACCACAGGTCAACCCCCCAGGGTCACTGACGAGTGGGGCCCGCCTGCTAACTAATCTGAGTTAGAGTTAAAACTAATCCTAATTAACTAATTACCTAACAGTGTCACTGACACAGGGGACCCACACGTCAGGTATGACCTGGACGACCCCGTTGACCTGCTGACGTCACACTGACGTCAGGCTGACGCAGTAAAGCTTTTACTGGAATTATTCTTATATTGAAAATTCCAGAAATTATCACAAACTTCAAAAAATCATAGAAAATAATCTATAGCTCAGAATGAAAAGATTTATATATGAAAAATGATCAGAAAAATCCATTCTATCCATCTGTACTGGTTTCATGCATGATTAAGCAAGTTAACCTACTGTTTTATACAGAACAAGATAAAGCATTAATATGGGCCATTTATGAACTTGGAATTTGAATCTTTGATTCAAATTAGTCCAAACCCATCTGGTCTTAGTTGCATTAGCCCAACACATCCATCTTGCCATGTCTCATGCATGCATCATATTGTTGCACTTGCTTGGTGTTGATTGTGCTTCGGTATGCTCATCGTGGTAGGTCCTGCCTCCGAGGATATTCACGAGTATCCAACTGAAGGGCAGTATCCCACCACCACTCTGTCAGGCAAGCAACCCATTGATCATTTCGATACAAACCCATCTTCTCGCTTCTGCTCTCGTTTACTGCATTAAGACAACGCGATTCAAACTGCTGTGTGTTGCGGTAGTTGAACCCACTTTCCTTTGCATGACCTGTCATTGCCACAGTAACTAGATGAAACCCACTAGCATGTGTAGGAGTTGATTGAGCCATGTTGTGTTCCTACAATGCTATGCTTGCTATGCTTAGAGTTGTGTCAGGTCTGGCTCATCAGGGTGATGAACTAGAGTGAAAGTGTGTGTGTGGGTAAAGAGGGTGAAGTGTTGAACACGATTTGGTAAAGGTATCGATGGGAGGCCATGTAGGAGTACATGGTGGGTTGTTTCATTGAGACCGTCCCTAAGAACTGAGATCTGTATGCGTGATTTAAGATTCAGCTACTACCACACATTGGGCCCGAAACCAATGGACCCCCTCGGCTTCTTAATCACCCTTGTCCTCTGTCCAGGAGTTGCACGTAGTTTCTGGTGTTTGTAGTAAGCTGGAGGCCGTGGACAGCGCTGACCAAGGGGTGGGCTGTGATGCGGTAGGCTCGTGGCACGGTGTACCGAGTCGCCCGTTTGGTGTCCGGGAACCCTGCACACATCGTTTGGGGCCGTATGTGGAAACCTCGGCCGGACTCCCTGCGGATGGAACCTAAATAGGCGATAAACCTGGACTAGAGACTCGAGTGTTTAGGTAGGCTGTGGCCGACACCCACGTTGGGCTTCCGCTTGAAGGTTGCCGAGTACACGTCGTGTAGCGACGATAAGTGGTGAGAGCGTGTGTGACGAAGTACACCCCTGCAGGGTATGAAACTATTCGAATAGCCGCGTCCGCGGTAAAGGACTACTTGGTCGCTTATGCAGTTCATAGACAAGTAAATGGATACTACTAAAAGCCTCAAGATAAGTGTGAGTACCGCGGATGGCCCTCTCGTTGGATGACGAGGGAGGATCCACGGTGGAGTATTGAGATGGTGATTAGTGGACTCGTGTGCGAAAACTATTTCACAAGTGGTGTATCGTAGGATAGCTTAGCCAAGAGTCAAAGCTGGCTTGCTGCAATAACCCCACTACCTTCTTGAGAATGAGCATGTATAATAGGATCTGTTGTAAGACTTGCTGAGTACCTTTGTACTCATGTTGCTTTAATTACTGTTTCAGACGACAACCCCGCCCCTTCTGACGGGTTCTACGTAGAACTCGACGACGACGAGTGACGCGCCACCCAGGTGGTGATCTAGGCTTGTGAAGGGCCTATGTAGATAGACAGGCTTCGTCAAGCCTTCTTTCTTTCTAGTGTCTGTACCCAGACAGTTTGCTTCCGCATGTGCTTGTATGATTGTATGACTTGAGTGTCGGGTCATGTGACCCCTATCTGTATGAACAAGTTATGTAAGGCTCTCCGGAGCCCTTTAAATAAAGTACTTGAGTTGTAGAGTTTTGTTGTGATGCCATGTTGTATTTGCACATATCGAGCATATTGTGTGTATGTTTGAAATGCTTGGTATGTGTGGGATCCGACAATCTAGTTGTTTATCTTTAGCAGCCTCTCTTATGGGGAAATGTAGTCTAGTGCCTCCTTGAGCCATAGTAGTCCGCTACAGCCCGGTTCACCGGAGTCCTGCTAGCCCAGCACTACTGCTCTGGACACTTGACTGGCCGGCATGTGAGTCATATCGTTCCTGTGTCTGTCCCTTCGGGGAAATGTCACGCGGTGACATCCGGAGTCCTGCCTAGCCTGCTACAGCCCGGGTTCCCGGAGTCCTGTTAGCCCAGTGCTACAGCCCGGATTCACACGCTGCTGACCGACACGTTCGATGTTGATTCATGTATGCCTGTCCCCATACGTTAGTGCCGCTTTGGGTTCACGACTAGCCATGTCGGCCCGGGTTCTCTGTCATATGGATGCTAGCGACATTATCATATACGTGAGCCAAAAGGCGCAAACGGTCCCGGGCCATGGTAAGGCGACACCCGTGGGAGTACCGTGCGTGAGGCCGCAATGTTATATGAGGTGTTACAGGCTAGATCGGTGTGACTTGGAATCGGGGTCCTGACAGCGTTGGCATCAGAGCCGGACTGCCTGTAGGTGCGATAAGCCAAACTGGTCGATGTCGAGTCTAGAAATGCTTTAGTTATATGTAGGGGAATTGATTGTGGGAGGGAACGTAAGGTGCTTTTACTCCTTTACCTCATGCCCTCTGATCTGAGTCATACTCTTCTCATTCTACGTGGGTTAAGGACTAGGCTCTCTCCTCTCTATCAGGTTCACGTGTTACTAATCCGTAGTAACTTATAGGATTGTTGGTTCCATGCTTCGGATCAGTTTCTACTACCCTAGTATGTTGTCGGTTGAACCAGAACCTTGACATGATGTTGTTGAGTGGTATTGCAAACTGTTGCGAATGTCTCAAATCCTTTTCGAGCATTTACAGCCGTTATGCTGTCCAAATTCTCCTAGAAATACTAATGCCTTGCATTATTTCGTGCTTTCAGATGGCCACCCGTTCCCAGAACCAAGTGGTTCGTCTGACCCGGTGCATCGGCGTACCTGGTCACACGGCCATGTTGGTCCGAGTGATGGTTGAGACAGGCTATCGTTGGTATCCCGAGTATACCGTCGAGGAGCAGTTCCGAGACTTTAATCAAAGTCAGTATCTTTGCACAGTCAGGATCTACCCATCTTATCCTGGAGCCACTGAACCCCTCCATTGCTCTTATGGACTTGGGGTTACTATCGAGATGTCTGTGCAGGACGCAGCTTACTCAATGATGACTATCATGCGAGCCAGAACTGCCTTGCTTCAGAACACCGACTTCTGCTATATGCCAGCAGCACTCCCTGGGGCACAGGGGTACTATCAGGCCACTTACTGTGATTCTACCCATGAGGGCTCACTACTCCGTACCACCACCGAGATGCTTGAGGACAAGGACCGTGAGAATCGTGCCTTGCGGATGGAGCTCTTTAATGCTCGTGCTGATCACTGGGCCACACTGACACGGTTTGCACCTGCCGTGCAAGCTGGGTTCATGGACATGAGGGACATATACCCCGTGCGATCTGGCCTGCCAGAATGTATGGAATGGCGTGATGTAGGAGGCATCACCCCTCCTCGTGGACCCCGTCTGCCACCGTTTGTTGGACCAAGGCCACACCCGAGTCCCTATGGACCGCAAGCTCCACAGGACCGTCTGTTTCCGGATGATCATGTTCAGCTTCCAGGACATGGTGGTGACTTCTATGAGGATTACTACGGAGACGTCTGAGTTGGTAGTAGTTCCACTAGTATTGTAACAGTTGTAATCTCCACAGTCCTGCGTGTCTTGTGGGATACGACTTGGTGTGTATCACGTTCCGGAGGTGTAGAAAAATAATGTATAGGAGCTTGGAATGCCTCTGATGAGATGTATCGTCTTTCATCGTAGTTGTACCTTGGCCTGGGCTTGTACTAAGCTATGTATGGTGTGTATGACCGTTGGTATATGTATGTTGCTATGTTACCATGTCATACTGATGGTCATCTCTGCATTCCGTGTTATCCATTACATTCCGCCTTTCCCTATCAAGATTTAGCCATCCTCGTCTAAACCGTTGCTTTGTTTCTCCTAGGATGGTTAACACCCGCAACAACCCTGCTGTCCAGGCGCAGGGTGAAGCCAATGCAGCCAGGGCGGAGGATTTGCCCCAACCGCCTTCACTGGCCGAAGTTATGCTGGAGGCAGAAAGAAACAAGCGTGAGACTAACCGCTTGCTAGAGCGAATTGAGCAGAATACTGCACGTCACCAGAGGAACGACCTGGTGTCCATCAATGACTTTATCAAGCTGTACCCACCGAAGTTCAACCACTCCGTCGAGCCCCTTGATGCGGATGATTGGCTTCGCAGCATCACCCATAAGCTACGTTCTGCCAACGTAGCCGAAGCTGATAAGGTTACCTATGCTGCCTATCACCTCGAAGGCCCTGCTAGCCTTTGGTGGGAGAACTTTGAGGCTATGCGCCCAGCTGGCCAAATCACTACTTGGGCTGAATTCAGTGAGGCTTTCCGTGAGCATCACATTCCGGAGGGTCTCATAGATCGTAAGCGGGAAGAATTCTGCAACTTCACCCAAGGCAGACTGACCGTGGATGCTTACAGCCGTGAGTTTGGAAATCTAGCACGCTATGCTCCTGAAGAGGTATCCACCGACGCCAAGAAGCAGGCAAGGTTCCGCAAGGGACTTAGCCCCGAGCTTCGCCGTGATCTCCGTCTGCATGAGTGCACCTCTTTCCAGAAGTTGGTCAATAAGGCCATCAGTGCCGAGACAGGACAAACTGACTATGACGCTGCACGCAAGCACTCTCGTGACTTTGGTTCCTCATCTGGCTCCGGATCCCAGAAGCGCCGGGTCTGGATTCCAAATACTGCTCTGCCACCCAGGTTCACTCCGAGGCCATCCTTCGAGGCGCCTCGCCCCAACCAGCAGCATGCACCGCCCAAGGTTTATGGTGGCCCCGCTGCTAATGCTGCTCCACGCCCCAATATTGTGACATGCTTCAAGTGTGGAGAAACGGGTCACTATTTGCGCGAGTGCCCCCGAAACAACCTCAATCAACCTGGACAGTCCGTTGGCCGTGGTAAGCCAGCAGGAAAGACTTACTACGCCAAGCCAGCCACCACTGCACGTGGCCATGTCAACTATGTTTCAGCTGAAGAAACTCATGAGGATCCCAACGTCGTCCTTGGTACGCTCCTTGTTAATTGCCATCCGGCAACTGTTCTTTTCGATACTGGAGCATCTCATTCATTTATCTCTGAGAGCTATGCTCGATTACACAACACCACATTCTGTGACATGCCTACTTCCATGGTAATCCAAACCCCTGGTTCTAAGTGGCAAACCTCTAAGATAAGCCATGGAAATGAAATTCTTGTTGACAGACTGGTCTTCCTTGCATCACTAATAGCTCTCAAGTCCTCGGACATAAACATCATCTTGGGTATGGACTGGATGTCAGCCCATTATGCCAAGATTGATTGCTCTACTAGGACTGTTCAACTCACCCATCCGTCGGGCAAGACAGTTAATGTTTTGACCCGAGTGTCTAAGCGTCAGCTCTACTCACTAAATGCCAACCCTCTCCCAGACCTCGAAGATGTGCCGGTAGTCCGTGACTTTCCGGATGTCTTCCCTGAAGAACTGCCAGGTATTCCACCTGACAGGGATGTTGAGTTTGTGATAGACCTTGTTCCAGGAACCGTCCCAATCTCCAGAAGACCCTATAAGATGGCACCCCTAGAGCTAGCCGAGCTTAAGAAACAACTCGATGAGTCCTTGAAAAAGGGTTTCATCCGTCCTAGTTCTTCTCCGTGGGCTTGCCCCGTCCTCTTCGTCAAGAAGAAGGATGGTACGGATCGGATGGTTGTAGATTACCGACCCGTCAACCTAGTCACAATCAAGAACAAGTATCCGCTTCCCAGGATCAACGACCTGTATGATCAGCTCGCTGGATCCTCAGTCTTCTCTAAAATGGATTTGAGGTTGGGCTACCATCAAATCAAAATCAAGAACGGGGACATTCCTAAAACGGCCTTTGTTACTCGTTATGGCCAATACGAGTATACAGTCATGTCCTTCGGGTTAACCAATGCTCCAGCCACCTTCTCTCGGTTAATGAACTCAATCTTCATGGAGTATTTGGATAAATTCGTCGTAGTATACCTCGATGATATACTCATCTACTCCAAGAACGAGGCAGAACATGCCGAGCATCTAAGGCTAGTGCTAACGAAACTTCGAGAGCATCGCCTTTATGCCAAATTCTCCAAGTGTGAATTCTGGTTGCCAGAAGTGACCTATCTAGGCCACGTGATCTCTGGTAAGGGTATTGCTGTCAATCCCGAACGAGTTCAAGCCATCCTTGACTGGACTCCCCCTGAAACGGTCAAGCAAGTTCGGAGTTTCCTTGGCTTAGCGAGCTACTGCCGCCGCTTCGTCGAGAATTTCTCCAAGGTTGCTAAACCTCTAACCGAACTCCTCAAGAAAGATAAAAGGTTCGAGTGGACCCCACAGTGCGAGTTCAGCTTTCAGGAACTGAAAAGACGCCTGACATCTGCTCCCGTACTCGTACCACCAGATTTTTCGAAGGACTTTGTTATCTATTGCGACGCCTCGCGACAAGGACTAGGTTGCATACTCATGCAAGACCGTCATGTGATTGCTTACGCTTCCCGGCAGTTGCGTCCACATGAGGATAATTATCCCACACATGATCTAGAGCTTGCAGCCGTAGTCCATGCACTCAAAACATGGCGACATTACCTTCTCGGTAACCGTTGCGAGATTTTCACCGACCACCAGAGTCTGAAATACATTTTCACCCAACCGGATCTGAATCTCAGGCAAAGACGTTGGGTCGAGTTGATCTCAGACTACGACTTAGGAATTACTTACACCCCGGGCAAAGCCAACGTCATGGCTGATGCGCTAAGCCGTAAATCCTATTGTAACAACTTGATGTTACAACAAAGTCAACCACTTCTCCACGAGGAATTCTGTAAGCTTAACCTTCACATTGTTCCTCAAGGATTTCTATCCACCCTGGTGGCGAAACCTACCCTTACGGATCAGATCATTAAAGCTCAGAAGGTAGATCCGGGAATCTCCCGTATTAAGAGAAACATCAAGAAAGGAGTTGCGGATTGTTTCTCCGTTGATGACCAAGGTGTCGTGTTCTTTGGAGACCGCCTAGTGGTTCCTAAGGTGCGCAACCTGAGGCGATTGATCCTTAAGGAAGCTCATGAATCTCCTCTCACCATTCATCCCGGTAGTACTAAAATGTATCAAGACCTACGCCAGAGGTTTTGGTGGACTAGGATGAAGAGAGAAATTGCTCAATACATTGCTAATTGCGACGTCTGCCGTCGAGTTAAAGCAGAGCATCAACGGCCTGCTGGCACCCTTCAGCCTCTGGCTATTCCTGAATGGAAATGGGATAAAATCGGTATGGATTTCATTACTGGGTTTCCCAGGACCAAGAGGGGAAACAATGCTATCTTCGTTGTTGTCGATCGTCTGTCCAAAGTAGCCCACTTCCTACCTGTTCGTGAGAGTATAACCGCTAGCCAGCTAGCAGACTTGTACATCTCCCGAATAGTGTCTCTGCATGGTGTTCCATTGGAAATTAACTCAGACCGTGGAAGTCTCTTCACCTCTCGATTTTGGGAAAGTTTCCAAAATGCTATGGGAACTCATCTCTCTTTTAGCACCGCCTTTCACCCTCAATCAAGTGGTCAGGTAGAACGATTTAATCAAATTCTGGAGGATATGCTCCGAGCTTCTGTCATCTCTTTCGGCATGGATTGGGAGAAATGCCTTCCATTCGCCGAGTTCGCTTATAACAATAGTTACCAAGCTAGTTTGGGCAAATCCCCTTTCGAGGTTCTCTATGGACGAAAATGTCGAACGCCTCTTAACTGGTCAGAAACCGGGGAAAGACAACTCTTCGGCCCGGATATGATTCAGGAAGTAGAAGAGCAGGTTCGCATTATTCGTGAGAAATTGAAAACAGCCCAATCTCGCCAAAAGAGCCATTATGATCGCAAACATAAGGCTATGATTTTTGAGGTTGACGAGAAGGCTTACCTCCGGGTGACCCCTTTAAAGGGAACCCACCGATTCGGTATCAAAGGCAAATTGGCCCCTCGCTACATTGGACCCTTTCGCATTCTTGCCAAGCGAGGAGAAGTTGCCTACCAATTGGAACTACCCCCGCATCTTTCCAAGGTTCATGACGTCTTCCACGTTTCCCAACTCAGGCGTTGCTTCTCGGATCCTATCCGTGGAGTGGACCACGAAACGCTTGATCTCCAAGATAATCTCACATATCGGGAGTATCCCGTTCGAATCCTTGATCAAGCCGAGCGTACCACTCGACGCCGAAACATCAAGTTTCTCAAAGTTCAATGGTCACACCATTCCGAGAAAGAAGCTACTTGGGAAAGGGAGGATCGTCTTCGACTTGAGTACCCCACCTTCTTCCCAACGGATCCTAAATCTCGGGACGAGATTCTTTTGAGTGGGGGTGAGTTGTCACATCCTAGTTAGTTCATGCATTAGAGTGTTGCATCATGGCTACATTTCACAGAAACCTGAAATGGGGATGCCAGAAACCCCCAGCACCCCCCCTGGAACAACTAGGGTTTACTAAAAAATTTCCAATGAACCTGAAATGCCCTCCATAAATGTTCACCACCTTTGGTCTTGGCTAAAACCTCTGCCAAAAATGGTTTCATATTTTTGGAGGCCATCTTGGATTTTTGCACAAGCCATAAGTATTTGCATTTGGGCATTTTAAATGCTATAAATATTTTCAAATGCCCAAATAATCTTGAAGGTATTTTTAGGCTGTTGGGAATAACCTCAAAGGTGCCTCAGAATATTTCCAGGATTTTTCCAAATGAAATAGTATTTTTACTATTTCAAACACAGTACAGAAATAAATAAAAAGAGAAAAGAACAGAAGGCAGAAAACTTACCTGGCAGCCCACCTGGCGGCCCAGCACTGTGCTGGCCCGCGCCAGTCAGCTGCCTGCTCTCGCCAGAGCAGGCAGAGAGCTGACGCCGGCGAGCGTGAGCTCGCCACGGCGTCAGCAGCTTGCCGCCCTCGCCGCGGATGAGCTGGCCGACCTCTCTCGATGCGCCCCGAGCCCCTGGACATTGCCATTCTCCCCCATCGCCTCTCCCTCGCCTTCTCCCCACCATGGCCGACGCCGCCGCAGCCACCTCACCGGAGTAACCGCGGCCACCGTCGACCTCGCGCCGTACTAACGTGTCCTACAGCACCGCCGTCGCCCACTCCTTCGAGCAAGCCGAGCCCCGAGCGCTCGTTTTCCCCGAAGCTCCGTCACCGACCTCGCCTTCGCCGCTCACCGTCGGAGATCCCCTCCGCCGTCGCCACTGCTACAGCTCGTCTCCGACCTCGCCGTCTGCTCCGTCGCAACCGCCGTGAGCATGGCCACCTTCCCATCCTCTCCTCTCTCTCTCTCGAGCGCTGTAGCCACCGCACAAAGCTCACCCGAACGCGCCGCCGCACGAGCTCGTCGCCGACGAGGCTCCGGCCATCTAACGGCCGCACCACCGTAGCCATTAGCTTCACCGCAACGCCAGGAACCCGTAGCACCCTCGCACGTTCCTCGCCGCGCTCTCTAGCTACGGTTCCGACTACGCCCGTACCCCGGCAGCCGCACGGCTCGTCGCCGGCGTCGATTCCGGCGACCCCGAGCTCCACTACCACCACCAGTCGACGCGGTTCGCCCCCAGCTACACATAGGTACTCTCCGCCGTCCTTTTGGTCGCCGGAGGGGGATCCCGCACTCCACCGCCGCGTCTGGACGTCGCCGGCGGCTAAACGCCGGCGAGTCAACGTGGTTTGACCACAGGTCAACCCCCCAGGGTCACTGACGAGTGGGGCCCGCCTGCTAACTAATCTGAGTTAGAGTTAAAACTAATCCTAATTAACTAATTACCTAACAGTGTCACTGACACAGGGGACCCACACGTCAGGTATGACCTGGACGACCCCGTTGACCTGCTGACGTCACACTGACGTCAGGCTGACGCAGTAAAGCTTTTACTGGAATTATTCTTATATTGGAAATTCCAGAAATTATCACAAACTTCAAAAAATCATAGAAAATAATCTATAGCTCAGAATGAAAAGATTTATATATGAAAAATGATCAGAAAAATCCATTCTATCCATCTGTACTGGTTTCATGCATGATTAAGCAAGTTAACCTACTGTTTTATACAGAACAAGATAAAGCATTAATATGGGCCATTTATGAACTTGGAATTTGAATCTTTGATTCAAATTAGTCCAAACCCATCTGGTCTTAGTTGCATTAGCCCAACACATCCATCTTGCCATGTCTCATGCATGCATCATATTGTTGCACTTGCTTGGTGTTGATTGTGCTTCGGTATGCTCATCGTGGTAGGTCCTGCCTCCGAGGATATTCACGAGTATCCAACTGAAGGGCAGTATCCCACCACCACTCTGTCAGGCAAGCAACCCATTGATCATTTCGATACAAACCCATCTTCTCGCTTCTGCTCTCGTTTACTGCATTAAGACAACGCGATTCAAACTGCTGTGTGTTGCGGTAGTTGAACCCACTTTCCTTTGCATGACCTGTCATTGCCACAGTAACTAGATGAAACCCACTAGCATGTGTAGGAGTTGATTGAGCCATGTTGTGTTCCTACAATGCTATGCTTGCTATGCTTAGAGTTGTGTCAGGTCTGGCTCATCAGGGTGATGAACTAGAGTGAAAGTGTGTGTGTGGGTAAAGAGGGTGAAGTGTTGAACACGATTTGGTAAAGGTATCGATGGGAGGCCATGTAGGAGTACATGGTGGGTTGTTTCATTGAGACCGTCCCTAAGAACTGAGATCTGTATGCGTGATTTAAGATTCAGCTACTACCACACATTGGGCCCGAAACCAATGGACCCCCTCGGCTTCTTAATCACCCTTGTCCTCTGTCCAGGAGTTGCACGTAGTTTCTGGTGTTTGTAGTAAGCTGGAGGCCGTGGACAGCGCTGACCAAGGGGTGGGCTGTGATGCGGTAGGCTCGTGGCACGGTGTACCGAGTCGCCCGTTTGGTGTCCGGGAACCCTGCACACATCGTTTGGGGCCGTATGTGGAAACCTCGGCCGGACTCCCTGCGGATGGAACCTAAATAGGCGATAAACCTGGACTAGAGACTCGAGTGTTTAGGTAGGCTGTGGCCGACACCCACGTTGGGCTTCCGCTTGAAGGTTGCCGAGTACACGTCGTGTAGCGACGATAAGTGGTGAGAGCGTGTGTGACGAAGTACACCCCTGCAGGGTATGAAACTATTCGAATAGCCGCGTCCGCGGTAAAGGACTACTTGGTCGCTTATGCAGTTCATAGACAAGTAAATGGATACTACTAAAAGCCTCAAGATAAGTGTGAGTACCGCGGATGGCCCTCTCGTTGGATGACGAGGGAGGATCCACGGTGGAGTATTGAGATTGGTGATTAGTGGACTCGTGTGCGAAAACTATTTCACAAGTGGTGTATCGTAGGATAGCTTAGCCAAGAGTCAAAGCTGGCTTGCTGCAATAACCCCACTACCTTCTTGAGAATGAACATGTATAGTAGGATCTGTTGTAAGACTTGCTGAGTACCTTTGTACTCATGTTGCTTTAATTACTGTTTTCAGACGACAACACCGCCCCTTCTGACGGGTTCTACGTAGAACTCGACGACGACGAGTGACTTGCCACCCAGGTGGTGATCTAGGCTTGTGAAGGGCCTATGTAGATAGACAGGCTTCGTCAAGCCTTCTTTCTTTCTAGTGTCTGTACCCAGACAGTTTGCTTCCGCATGTGCTTGTATGATTGTATGACTTGAGTGTCGGGTCATGTGACCCCTATCTGTATGAACAAGTTATGTAAGGCTCTCCGGAGCCCTTTAAATAAAGTACTTGAGTTGTAGAGTTTTGTTGTGATGCCATGTTGTATTTGCACATATCGAGCATATTGTATGTATGTTTGAAATGCTTGGTATGTGTGGGATCCGACAATCTAGTTGTTTATCTTTAGCAGCCTCTCTTATGGGGAAATGTAGTCTGGTGCCTCCTTGAGCCATAGTAGTCCGCTACAGCCCGGTTCACCGGAGTCCTGCTAGCCCAGCACTACTGCTCTGGACACTTGACTGGCCGGCATGTGAGTCATATCGTTCCTGTGTCTGTCCCTTCGGGGAAATGTCACGCGGTGACATCCGGAGTCCTGCCTAGCCTGCTACAGCCCGGGTTCCCGGAGTCCTGTTAGCCCAGTGCTACAGCCCGGATTCACACGCTGCTGACCGACACGTTCGATGTTGATTCATGTATGCCTGTCCCCATACGTTAGTGCCGCTTTGGGTTCACGACTAGCCATGTCGGCCCGGGTTCTCTGTCATATGGATGCTAGCGACATTGTCATATACGTGAGCCAAAAGGCGCAAACGGTCCTGGGCCATGGTAAGGCGACACCCGTGGGAGTACCGTGCGTGAGGCCGCAATGTGATATGAGGTGTTACAGGCTAGATCGGTGTGACTTGGAATCGGGGTCCTGACAAGCTGACTCCTACCCGCCGCCTCCCGGCCCAACTGCCCTCGTCCAAGTTGCAGTCCTAGCAGTCGAAGAAATTGCAGGACCTTCATGGGCCCAGCCCATCCGCAACTTTCTGGTAAACAAAGAGCTGCCGACTGACGAGATCTCGGCCCGACAAGTACAATGCCGGGCAGCTCCATACACCATAGTCAACAGAGAGCTTGTGAGGCTCAGTGTCACTGGTGTCTACCAGCGCTGCGTAGAGCCGGAGCAAGGCCAAGCAATCCTCAAAGACATCCATCAAGGCGAGTGTGGTCACCACGCTGCTTCAAGAGCACTTGTCGCCAAAGCTTTCCGCCACGGTTTTTTCTGGCCGACTGCTATGGAAGACGCCAAAGACTTGGTCCAGAAATGCAAAGGGTGCCAGAAATTTCGCTCCAAGCCACATCAGCCGGCTTCTGCACTCAAGACTATTCCAATTGCCTGGCCCTTTGCTGTCTGGGGCCTGGACATGGTGGGACCATTCAAAACAGCGCGAGGTGGCATGACTCACCTGCTTGTCGCAGTGGACAAGTTCACCAAGTGGATAGAAGCAAAACCAATCAAGAAGCTGAATGGTCCGACTGCTGTGACTTTCATCTCCGACATCACCATTCGGTATGGCATACCACACAGCATCATCACCGACAATGGAACGAACTTTGCCAAAGGTGCCTTGGCCCGTTTCTGCGCGACGCAGGGCATCCGACTGGACTTAGCGTCTGTTGCCCATCCGCAATCGAACGTCCAAGTAGAGCGAGCAAACGGCCTCATCCTGTCCGGCATCAAGCCCCGACTGGTCGAGCCTCTGGAGCGCTCGGCCGGCTGTTGGCTCGACGAGCTGCCGGCCGTCCTCTAGAGCCTGCGCACAACTCCAAACAAGTCAACCGGCTTCACGCCTTTCTTCCTCGTCTATGGTGCCGAAGTCGTCATCCCAATGGACATAGAATTTGACTCCCCTCGAGTCACCATGTACACCGAAGAGGAGGCAGAAGAAGCACGTCAAGACGGTGTCGATCTGCTGGAAGAGGGCCGGCTGTTGGCACTCAGCCGGTCCAGCATCTACCAGCAGAGCCTGCGCCAATACTACAACCGGAAGGTCAAGCCGAGATCTTTCCAAGAGGGAGACCTTGTGCTCCGGCTGATCCAGCGAACAGCCGGCCAGCACAAGCTCTCAGCGCCTTGGGAAGGCCCCTTCATCATCAGCAAAGTGTTGGGCAACGACTCCTACTACCTGATCGACGCTCAGAAGCCTCGAGCGCGCAAGAGGGACGACTCCGGCAAGGAGACGGAGAGGCCATGGAATGCAAATCTCCTCCGAAGATTTTACAGTTGATGCAGTATGTACCACGCTACCTTTTGTATTAAAGTACGAAGACTCCGGGTCCCCCGAGAAGAGCTTGGGGACTGCCCTCTTTTATCAATACGATAAGAATTATGCCTATGAATGTATCATTTTCTTTATGCCGCTTGGCACCGGGTCCGACTAGTCGGCCCGGGGACTCGTCGCCTTGTACTATGAAATGCTTCCTGCAGCCGGACAAGCAATGTGTTGGCACTTAAGCCGTCTCCTGCCAGAAGCCGGAGCTCGCAGAGCGACTGTCTGGTGGGCAGGAGTAAGGCAGAAAGGGTGCCCACATGAAAAATGGCTAAGGACCCAAAGCATGTGCATAGTTGAAGCTGGCTTCCCGCCTCTACGACCGGCTGTTGAGCAGCCGACCGGCCGACTTCTACTTAACTTGCTAAAGAACTCTAAAACGGCTAAGTACTTGCTTTCCCGAAAGTAGCTAAGTACTTGACCCAGCCACAGTCCACAGAGCGGCTGTTTGGCTGGCAAGACGGCAACCAAGGGAGGGCGGCAAAGGAAAAAGCCAAAAGAGCAGAAAGCAAGGAAAGATAGAACTCGGAAAAATATTTTATATAGCAAAAGGCCCTTGGCCGAAATTCAACGGAAGTTTGAGATACACCCCGCGGGTGGAATTGTGCAAAATTAACAAGTTCGTCGAGACTGATAGGCAGGTAAAGCAAAAATAAACTAGCGGCCTAGGGAGCGGCAGACGGGTTCGGTGGATCGGAGGAGTCGGTGGCGCTGGTTGGTGGAGCGGCCTGCTGGTCAGTCTCCGTTTGGTCGCCTCCAGTGGCAGCCGGCTCGCTTGGGCGTGGCTCGTTGCTGGAGGCGCGGTCGAGCTGAGGCTGGCCGTCCGCTCCGACCTTTGGCGCCTCCTCTTCGCCTTCTTCCTCCTCCTTACCTTCTTCCTCGACACTGGAGCCGATCACCTCGGACGAGTCCTCGCCGTCCTCCGGGTTCAGCTCGAACCATTCTGGTGGCGCCTCGGCGCCGTTCTCAACCCGCTCCGGGACGAAGACGCTGGTGTCGGTGTACTCGGAGATCGCCGGCGCGCGCTTGACAAGGTCATCTTCCACGACTGCCAACTCCTCTAAGCCTCCAGCCAAAACGTGGCCAGCTGGGCTAGACTTAGCCCAGGGTACCACGCCTTGACGAATTCCAAGGCCCGACGCGCTCCAGCCCGGGCCGAGGAGCCCTTCCAGGCCTCAAGACGGCCGGCCGCCACCTCCAGCCAGTCGGCAGTCCGACTGGGAGTGCGCGGTGCCGGCATGTCCGGCCACAGGGCGGCAATCGCCTGGGCGCCGACACGCTGAAGACGGCGCAACATTCGGTGAGCCGGCCGAAGACGAGCCTCGATGCTCAGGATTTGCTCGCTAAGGGTTCGGGGCGCGTCGGCAGCGATCTGCGCGCCTTCCGCCCTCCGTCCTTCGCGATCAGCTTCAATGGCCTGATTGGCGGCGTCAGAGTGACCAGGGAAGAAGTCTTCCAAGAAATAAAGCAAAGAACCAAAGTCAGAGACAAGAGGCCGGCTCGACCAGCAGCCGACAGCTCAAGGAAGGAAAAATAGGGAAGCTCACCATCGACTATGTCTTCGATCTCGTGAAAGCCGAAAGTCAGCATCGCCTCCCTGTCGGTCCAGGCGGAGCGTTCGGTCGTGAACTCAGCAAGGAGCCCGGTCTCCTTGTCCTCCGCCTCCTTCTGGGCCTTCTTGAGAAGCTCCGCCTGCTCCGCCAGTTGCGCGACCAGCCGGTCGCAATCTCCAGCCAGCTTGCCGCACTCCTCCTCCTTAGCACGTAGCACGGTGTTGGCTTCACCCAGCTGCTGCTGCAAGACGGTGTTGGCCTCTGCAGAAGGAAAGAAGAAGGGAAAGGCGTCAGCAACCAGCAAAGAAGAAGCATAGTGGCTGGGGAGATCCGGCCCGACTGCTCAGCAGTCGGCCCGAATCTCGGGGACTACAGCCCGCGGGTGCGCCAGCGCGCCCCCGCGGAGAAAGAAGTTGTCAATATCAACCCAAAGAAGAACAGTTGCCGGGGAGATCCGGCCCGACTGCTCAGCAGTCGGCCCGAATCTCGGGGACTATAGCCCGCGGGTGCGCCAGCACGCCCCCGCAGAGAAAGAAGAGGACTTACTTCGGCTCTCCGACAAGTCGGCGGTTCGCTGAGCCAGCTCCTGGACGTTGGAGTTAAAGGCGGCCACGTGAAGGTTGTGATAATCCTGCGATAAAAATTTCAGATAAATGTTAGTACTTGGAACTCGCCAATTAGAGTTTCGAGCTGCCTGCTCAGCAGCCGGCCCGAAACTCGGGGACTACACCCAGTGGGTGCGCTGGCGCGCCCCCATAGAGAAGCACAAGAAACAGAAACAAAGAAGGAAGGAAACGTACCTGGATGGCCTCTCGCGAGTCCAGATACGCCGTATTACAGTGCTTGAGAGCTTCGGCCTCGGCTGGGATTTTGTTTTGGACGTCCAGAAGCGCCCGATTCAACGGGCCCGTCCCGCCTCCTCGCACCCACCCAGTGGGCGCGGCGCTGGCCGCCTCGGTGTCCGGGATCGAGGAGCTTGCGGCGTCGGTCTCCAGAGGGCGTGGCGCCGAGGCCGCCTTTGCAAGTCGGCGTGCAGACCTCAGGAGTCGGACCCGTCACCACCTCGTTTCCGGTTGGCGACACCGGCGGGTCCGCCGGCTGCTCGCCTTGCGTGCTCCCGGCCGGCGGCGGTGGAGGCACGATCACGTCTGACATGGCAACATCGCCGCCGTCTCTCTCCATGATCGGGTGCTCGTCAACGACTTCCCTAGTCTGCGCCACGAACTCCGGAGGTGGCGCCGTAGAGTTCAGGGGAGTGACGAACACCGTCGACTGGCGGCGAGCGGCCTCCTCAGCCTGCTTCTTCGCTGCGTCGGCTGCCTCAGCCTCCGCCAGTTTCTTCAGGGCGGCAGCCTCCGCCTTCTCCGCTTCCGCCTTCTCCAGGCGGGCGGCTTCCTGCTCCTCCCGCGCTTCCCGCGTGTTCCGCTCTGTCGCCTCCCGAAGGTCGGCGGCCAGATTGATCCGCCGAGTGGTGGAGGAAGTCTCTGCCGACCCCACGATGGAGGCGGCGGCCGACTTCTCAATGGAAAGCGGGCCCTAGATCAAAGGAAACAAAACAAAGAAAGTCAGTCAAAATCGGCAAGGAAGGAGAAAGTACGAGATGAAGGCAGTACTTGCGCAGAAACCAGCTATGGCTCCTTCACCGCCTTGCGGAAACGGATGGCCTTCACGGCCGCTTCGTCCCGCTTGGTTGCCGCGCCCGAGCCCTTGGGTTTCTTCGGCCGGCTACCGAACAAGCTCGGCGCGGCCCTGCGTTTCTTCGCGCCGCCTTGGGCGTCCAGCGCGGCAGACGAGCTCGCGCCTGGCTGGCCGGACCCTGGCTGGTGGCGCGGGGCGACTTCCCCCGCATCATCGTCGGGCCAGTCCTCGAGGCTGGCTCCGAGCCTAGAGCCGCCTGCTTCGCCGCCTCCCCCCTCGGCGTCGTCCTCCAAGGCCGCCACCCCCAAGTCGGGGTCGTCGACGTCGCTCTCCGCTCGGTCGGGGAGGAATTGGCGCTCCGGCCCCGCGGCGCCGGCTGCCGGCTGGAGGAGGGGGCTCTGTTCAAAGGCCGATTGGTCACGTCGGACAGGCCGAACTCAGCAACAAAAAGATAGAGAAAAAATAAAGATCACGTACCATAGGCGGGAGGGTCGGCGCGTGAATACGGCTCCTTGCCAAACCACCACTCCTCCGTGAGCTCGCAGTTCGCGAGATAGTTCACCATGTGAGTTACCTCTGCGTGAGGCATCTCCTTGGGGCACAGCCGGCTTGGGTCCCGATGCCCGCTCATCTGGCAGATCATGTGAGGGCGGCTCTAGAGCGGGAGCACTCGGCGCGCCACGAAGGCGGACAGCAAGTCGGGCCCGGTCAGGCCCTCCGACTGTGTCAACACTCGGAGCCGTGCGATGGCGGTGGCTCCAGAAGGCGACAGCGTCTTGGCCCGGTACGACCAGTTGGGCCACCTTCCAGCCGGCGGGCTGGCTTCGTAAGCCGGCAAGTTGACCCAGTCGCCCTCCGGGAAGACGCTCCTCACGTAGAAGTACGACTGATGCCACATCTTCACCGACTTGATCAGCGGGATGGGAGGGAACGGATTTTCGACCGCCGGCCTCCGCACCGCAATGAACACGCCGCATTGAGCCGGCACGCCCGTGACGAGGGTGCCAAGCTTGATGTGGAAGAACTCCCCCCAAAGCTCGATGGTGGGGAGGACGCCGAGGAAGCCTTCGCACAAGGTGACAAAGGCAGACAGCAGCACCACCGTGTTCGGGGTGAGGTGGTGCGGCTGAAGACCGTAGAACTCGAGGAAGGACCGGAAGAAGCTGCTCACCGGCAGGCCGAGGCCGCGCAGGCAGTGCGAGCGGAAGACGACCCGCTCGCCCTCCTCTAGCGCCAGCGAGATCACCCTCTTCGGCACGAGGCGGACCTTCACGTAATCTTTGCCGAGCAGCCGCCGCGTCTGGCAGAGGAAGTCGATGTGGTCGTCGTGAACTTCGGAGCCGTCCCATGCTCCGGAGCGCGCCATGGGGGGCGTGGGGTTGGAGGATGAGCTCATCGGAGACGAACCACCGCAGCGCTCAGCGTGGCTTGGAGGAGCTACAACAAGAGGAAGAAGAAGGAGGAAAGAATGGGGAGGAGGGACGCGCGTGCTCTGCCGCTCCCCCTCCTCCCCCTACTTATAGGCCTACGGGCTGCGAAGCCGAGGGGGCGATCGTGGGATTTACTGCGCCCACGACCCCACGTCCCCACGTTTATCGCGCGAGTTACTGCGCGCAGTAACTCCGCGGGAACCTCAACCGCCCACTTCGACGGCAGCGGATCCGCTCGCGTGCCGAGGCGTGGTAGTGGCGGGCCCCGCCAGCAGGCGTGTACCATCGCGAGCGTGGGTTGGCAGACTGGCCCGGCCACTCGGCGCCACGTGACATGCCCACAACGGGCGGCGGCCTGGAGGCTTAGCTAGCACGCCACTTGGTTCCCGCCGACGCGTTCGAAGTTTGGATAAGTCAGACTGGTCGAGGCCGACTCCCGCCAGTCGGCTCGGCAGAAGTCGGATGAAGCTCTCAACCACTCGGTGAAAGAAACTGCTGAGGCTCCTCGGCTGCTCAGCCGCGGCACCTCACCAGCTTCGGGGACTACTGTCGGAGTAATGGGCCACGGGTAGGCTAACCCGAGACCCAGAACCTTTCAAGACATCGGGGCTGGCTGCGCCCCTCAAGGCACCAAGACGAAGTGCCGCCTTCTGGTGGCCGGCTGGAGGAATAGCCGGTTGCCCGCAGAGGGCCGAGTTCCAGAGGCCGGCATCAAGACTAGCCGACTCCTAGTGGGCGGCTTCCAGAGAAGCCGACCCCTAGCAGTCGGCCCGAGGCGCCAACAAAGCCTGCGCCCTCATCAAGGAAGACAAGACAGGGAGTGGCTACAATATAGCCCATCCCTCCCGAATCCAGGGACGGGCGTGGCCACAGTGCACCGTACCGGCGGAGATCCCCGCCCGGCGCTGCATTGTTGCCACTCCACCCCTGACATCACCACAGGCAGGCGGAGCCCTGCTCCCATGACGTCCTGTCGGTACGGCCCAAGGACGACAGGCCCCACCGATCAGCGAGAGCCCGGAAGACGGCTAGAGCCCTACCAGTCAGACCCGAGGGAGGTCGCCCCCCAGCAGTCGGCCCGCCCCTTCCTTGGGACCCATGCGCCATTAACGAGACGAGACGCAGAGTGGCTACAGTAATCGCCCGCCAGGCGGCGGGCTGTAGCCACGCTCCCACGACCGATCCTGCGTCATTAGCATCACGGCTACAGTGATCAGCAGCCGACTAGACCCGTGAGCGGCGGAGCGGCCTGTCGGCCCCGTACCAGACCAGGCGGCGGGCCCCAGCAGTCGGCGGAGAAGCCGGCAACCAGAGAGACTGACAGCCGGGTCCTACACCCGGCCGGATTACTATTGTACCCCTGGGGGTAGGCCTATATAAACCCCCCAGGGCACCCATGCAAAGGGTTCCCAACCTGTTAGAACTAGACCGACCCATAGAGAAAGGAGAGAGCTAGCCTTGCCTTCTCCTACCTCTAGCATACAGCTCGAGGAGCACCATTGTACTCACTATTGCCTTAGTGATCATGCGGAGACCCCGCAGAGCAGGACTAGGGGTGTTATCTCCTAGGAGAGCCCCGAACCTGGGTAAAGTGCGCCGGCATTCGTGTCTACGCCTCATCCCGCTTCCAGGCACCGGCGACATTCTACTCGCTCCCACCATGATAAGCCATCCTTTGGCATATGTCGCACCCAACCCCCGACACATAGCTAGCTGGATACAACTTGTTTGTTCAAGCAACTATGACCCCTACGCCTGGTTTCCATGCATACCCCGGTCTGTATTGCCACTCCGGTATTCGGAAACACTCCGCACCTTCGAGTCCAGAGGTCAAAGCAAAAAGGTCGGCCATGACAATTGTTTTACAATCCGGCTAGGGACAAATTTGTCAATTGAAGTACATAGTCACTTGGACTCAAAAACTTCTTCCTCTATGCAGTCTAACAGGCTGTCTAGTTTACAATCCTGTTGGGAATATTTGGCGGCTATCTTTACTTGGTCATATACCAGACTAACTGGAATTTCTTTTCCATCTGACCCTTGAGGTCCGACCTGGGCCATATGATTCGGATCAAGCTTGGTGTACCATGTTTTTACCATGGCCCAGGCCTCTCGCGCACCTTCTCGGGAGGCCGATATCTTCCATAATCGGAAGCGCCGCCGAGCTCCTTGGAATAACTTCACAAGCTCCTCCATACTTCCTGGAGGAGAGGCGGATGGCCACAAAGCCTTGGCAACGCTTCACATTACTTGCCGAGCTCGCTCATGCAGTTGGGACAGCTCTTGCAGCAGGTCGCCTTGAGAGCCGGACATTTCCTCTTCGGGACGGCCAGTCAGCATACCTGCAGACATAAATCTGTTAGATCATTTCTTCATTGAATTACATGAAGGTAAGTTGAAAAGCATACTGAATATGACGCCTCGCAGCCTCCTACTTTCCTTTACAGCATCAGCTAGCTAGGCTCACACATCTTTTAGTTCTTTGCCCAGCAGGGTGTTGGAATCCTGCAGCTTGTTTTTATCATCCCTGACACGTGTCAGCACACGTTCGCCCGCGGCCAGTTGCCTTTTGGCCTCTTGTTCACCCGCCTGCGCGACTTTTAGTTCCTCTTTTAGTTGATCTGATGATCCTGCCATGAGAAATACAACAGTATTAATATTGCTGGTGTATGATCATATTTTTCTCGATGGAGGGGAACATTACCAGGCAGTGCCTCTTTGGATTTCTCCAGTTCGGCCGTTGCCGCAACTAGCTGGGTCCGGCACTTTTCCAGCTCTTGAGACAGCAGGTCGTTCTTCTTAGTGAATGCTTGGTTATACAATGATCCTTAAATCAGTTGTATCAACTACTTCAAGTCTCGGGGGCTATTGGTATATGATCACCAGGTCTGTGCAATCCACACTTACCTGCATATCTTTCAAGTGTTGGTCTGTGGCTCTGGTAAGCCCATCCGGAGCAGCTCGGATGCATGCATCAGCCAAGCTAAAGGCATTGAATGCCTCTTTTGTAAAGCCGAGGTCACGGAGAGCGGCCCTCCGGCGCCGGTGATTCATGGCGCTCTCCACTTCTGAGTTTGTGACAGATACATCATCTGAATTCTCTGCAGAAGGACAATCCGGTGTCACTCCCGTGCCAGCCTATGTCCTTAAGGCGGGGTCTGGAACCTGACTGGTGGAGGCGTGACCGGCAGGACCCCCAGACATAGTCCGGCGCACACTCTTCCTGATAAGACACAGCGGACAATGTCACAGTTCGATGTGACTGCCAAGGGGCATATTTAAAAAGCCATACCTCTTTGATGAAGGCTCAGCCGCGTTGTCCTTGGCCTTTCTCTTCAAAGACCCGCCCGGCATAGGCGCTGCTCTCTTATGAGACGCCTCCGGTGCGGCACGATGCGCCTGATACGTCTCCAACGTATCTATAATTTTTGATTGTTCCATGCTATTATATTATCAGTTTTGGATGTTTAATGGGATTTATTATGCACTTTTATATTATTTTTGGGACTAACCTATTAACCGAAGGCCCAGTGCAAATTACTGCTTTTTTTGCCTATTTCAGTGTTTCGCAGAAAAGGGATATCAAACGGAATCCAAACGGAATGAAACCCTCGCGAGGATCATTTTTGGAACAAACACAATCCAGGAGACTTGGAGTGGACATCAAGGAAGCAACAAAGCGGCCACGAGGTAGGGAGGCGCGCCCAGGGGGTACGCGGGCCCCCACCCTCGTGGGCCCCTTGTGGCTCCACCGACCTACTTCTTTCGCCTATATATACTCATATACCCTGAAAACATCTGAGAGAACCACGAAACCCTATTTCCACCGCCGCAACCTTCTGTACCCGTGAGATCCCATCTTGGGGCCTTTTCCGGCGCTCCGCCGGAGGGGGAATCGATCATGGAGGGCTTCTACATCAACACCATAGCCTCTCCAGTGATGTGTGAGTAGATTACTACAGACCTTCGGGTCCATAGTTATTAGCTAGATGGCTTCTTCTCTCTCTTTGGATCTCAATACAAAGTTCTCCTCGATTCTCTTGGAGATCTATTCGATGTAATTCTTTTGCGGTGTGTTTGTCGAGATCCGATGAATTGTGGGTTTATGATCAAGATCATCTATGAACAATATTTGATTCTTCTCTGAATTCTTATATGCATGATTTGATATCTTTGCAAGTCTCTTCGAATTATCAATTTGGTTTGGCCTACTAGATTGATCTTTCTTGCAATGGGAGAAGTTCTTAGCTTTGGGTTCAATCTTGCGGTGTCCTTTCCCAGTGACAGCAGGGGCAGCAAGGCACGTATTGTATTGTTGCCATCGAGGATAAAAAGATGGGGTTTATATCATATTGCTTGAGTTTATCCCTCTACATCATGTCATCTTGCCTAATGTGTTACTCTGCTCTTATGAACTTAATACTCTAGATGCATGCTGGATAGCAGTCAATGTGTGGAGTAATAGTAGTAGATGCAGAATCGTTTCGGTCTACTTGTCACGGACATGATGGCTATATACATGATCATGCCTAGATATTCTCATAATTATGTGCTTTTCTATCAACTGCTCGACAGTAATTTGTTCACCCACCGTAGATTATGCTATCTTGAGAGAAGCCACTAGTGAAACCTATGGCCCCCGGGTTTATTTTCCATCATATTATTTTCCCGCCAACTAGCTATTTCTGTCACCGTTTATTTTGCAATCTTTACTTTTCCATCTATACAACAAAAATACAAAAAATATTTATCTTATTATCTTTATCAGATCTCACTTTTGCAAGTGGCAGTGAAGGGACTGACAACCCCTTTATCGCGTTGGTTGCAAGGTTCTTGATTGTTTGTGCAGGTACGAGGGACTTGCATGTAGTCTCCTACTGGATTGATACCTTGGTTCTTAAAAACTGAGGGAAATACTTATGCTACTTTGCTGCATCACCCTTTCCTCTTCAAGGGAAAACCAACGCATGCTCAAGAGGTAGCAGCGCCGAGCGCCTCCCCTTCAGAGCACGAGATAGTGTGGTGAGTGAGGCATAATGAGGAAGCTCTTTCGGAGAAAATGTCTCCTGGCTACTTACATGTGAGGCAGGAAGGAGGCCAGGATAATCGGCCATGATAGCCAATTTTGTGCCGTCGTAGCTCACCTGGTAGAAGACTCCCTCTTGGAGTTCTACAAATATGTGCAGGTCCTCTTCAAATCCGGGATCGAGGTCTTGATTATGGTCCTCCGGCTGTGGAGCGGGGCTATAGATCCCCACGATAGCCTTCCGCCATTCCGGTTAGAAATAAATGAGTAAATGTCAATTAAACAAGACTCGAAGAAGGGATTGAGTAATGATGTAGGGTTAAAGCTCACCCAGCTAGGGGGATTGTACATAGAGAATCCCTCTTGGCGCTTAAGGAGAGCAAACTCCTCTTTCTCCCCTTTATACAGATCGGCCAATATTGTGGCCAGGGCGGTAGGGGTGTCCGGACCTTTCCATCCACAGCGCGAGGCGTCGTCTTCCCCATTGTAGTGCCACATAGGGAGTCCTCTGAATTGGAGTGGCTGAACACCCCGCACTATGGAAGTTGCCATTACCTCAATTATTGATAATCTGGACTGAGCGAGTGTCCTTATCTTGCCCATTAATTGATGGACTTCTGCGCTATCCTCCTCCTCGAGGCTCCGAGGACACCAGCTGTGGCGTTTCTTCAACGGAGCACTTGAAAATTCGGGAAGACCCATTCAAACTGGTTAGGGGAGAGCGACATCCTCGATATAGAACCATTCTGAGGGCCACTCTTTGGATGCCTTCTTCAGCATGCCGGACAGGTATCCGGTCCCGGCTATGCGCCATACCTCGGCACCGCCCACCTCAAATACCGATCCCTTTTGGGTACGAGGGACGAGGCAGAATAGCTTCCTCCATAAGTCAAAATGGTCCTCACAGCCCAGGAATAGCTCGCAAAGAGTGACAAAACCCGCGATGTGCAGAATTGAGGCCGGCGTGAGGTTGTGCAATTGGAGGCCGTAATACTCTAGGAGTCCTCCGAGGAAAGGGTGGATTGGAAACCCGACGCCTCTTAACAAGTAGGAAACAAAGCACACTCGTTCCCCTTGGTTGGATTGGGGAAATTTTCCGCCTGGGCTTCGCCATCGAAGGAGGTCAATCCTGCCCGAACAGGGACTAGATCCGCGCGGGGAAGAAATCCCTGCGTTTGAAGCTTAGTCAGCTGATCATGGGATATGGAACATCTCCCCCAATCGCCTTTTTCGAAGCCGTGGGGGTGGGAGGAAGAACTGGGAACGCTAGCCATGTTGGAATGGTTTCTCCTAGCTGGCTCTAAGGATTTTTCCGCTTGATTTGGAATGGGATCTGAGATCCAATCTCTTTAAATAGATGCCTTTCTTACATGGCGGGGGTGTTATGTGCAAAAATACCCTAACCTCTCGTATTCGCTCAACACATGGAAGCAGAAGCAATGGAGGCGCAGAAGCCAAAGGGTGTGACATTAAAACACAAGCCGAGTACATCTTTTCGAATGAGGTACTTTGAAGTAATCGGAGAAGGAACCCGCCTTGCAATGCCGAAGATAATCAGCGCGCCGGATACATCGTCATTGAAGCCTGGTTCGGGGGCTACTGAGGGAGTCCTGGATTAAGGGGTCCTCGGGCGCCTGGACTATGTAACATGGGCCGGACTAATGGGTTGTGAAGATACAAGACAAAAGACCTCTTCCTATGTCCGGATAGGACTCTCCTTTGCGTGGATGGCAAGCTTGTCGTTCAGATATGTAAATTCCTTCCTTTGTAAACTGACTCTGTATAACCCTAGGCCCCTCCGGTGTCTATATAAACTGGAGGGTTTAGTCCATAGAGGTGATCACAATCATACAGGCTACACATCTAGGGTTTAGCCATTACGATCTCCTGGTAGATCAACTCTTGTAATCCTCATATTCATCAAGATCAATCAAGCAGGAAGTAGGGTATTACCTCCATCAAGAGGGCCCGAACCTGGGTAAACATCGTGTCCCCCGTCTCCAGTTACCATCGACCCTAGACGCACAGTTCGGGACCCCCTACCCGAGATCCGCCGGTTTTGACACCGACACCAATGCCTACAAAAGTCTCGGTGGAAACTCATTTGGTCTAGTTATAGTCGATGATTATTCAAGATTTACGTGGGTGTTCTTTCTTGATGATAAATCACAGGTCCAAAAGATCTTCAAGAACTTTGCTAGGAAGGCCCAAAATCAATTTGAAGTGAAGATCAAGAAGGCTCGAAGCGACAACGGAACGGAGTTCAAGAACGCAAATGTGGATACCTTTCTTGACAAAGAAGGGATTTCACACGAGTTCTCGACTACGTACACGCCTCAACAAAATGGATTTGTTGAGAGGAAGAACTGGACTCTTATTGAAATGGCGAGAACAATGCTTGATGAGTACAAGACGCCAAAACACTTTTGGGCGGAAGCGGTTGAGACAGCTTGTCATGCAACAAATCGCTTGTATCTTCACTAGCTACTCGGCAATACCGCATACGAGCTTCTCACCGGTAACAAACCCCAAGTTGGATACTTTCGAGTATTCGGATCAAAGTGTTACATTCTTGATAAGCATCGTCGTTCTAAATTTGCTCCTAAATCTCATGAGGGTTTCCTACTTGGTTATGGCTCAAACTCTCACACTTACCGTGTCTACAACAATTTCACTCGAAAGGTTGAAGAGACGGTAGATGTGAAGTTTGATGAATCTAATGGCTCACAAGTAGAGCAATTGCCAGTTGATGTAGGAGACAAAGATCCTTCGAAAGCAATCCAAGACTTGTCTATTGGCAAGATTCGTCCAACGGAGGTGAAGGAGAGTACCTCGTCCGTCCAAGTGGAAGCTTCTACCTCACGACAAGGTGAACCAAGAGTACATGGAAGCATCCACAAGTGGGACACGCCAAGATGAAGAAAACGAGGAAGTACAGCAAGATGAACCTCATCAACCTCCTTCTCTACCTAGACAAGAGAACGACAACGTCAACAATGAAGAAGGCCAAGAAGAAGAACAAGATGATGAAGAAGATGTGTTCCACCCCGACCCAAGCAAAAGCTCTCACGAGTTCGAGCAAGAGTTTCAAGAGACCATCCCGTCGAGCAAATCTTCAATGATATCCAAACCGGGAGAATCACTCGCTCTAAAACTCGTTTGGCAAATTTTTGTGAACATTATTCATTCATCTCTAGCATTGAACCTATGAAGGTTGAAGAAGCATTGGAAGATCCGGATTGGATAAATGCCATGCATGAAGAGCTACACAACTTTGAGAGGAACCAAGTGTGGACATTGGTCGAGAAGCCCGACAACAACCCCAACATCATCAGTACCAAATGGGTGTTTCGCAACAAGCAAGACGAAGGCTACATGTCATCGCCCAAGGCTACACTCAAGTCGAAGGTGTGGACTATGGTGAGACATATGCCCCCGTTGCTAGACTTGAGTCCATCCGCATCTTACTTGCCTATGCTAATCCCCATGATATTACCTTGTACCAAATGGACATTAAAAGTGCTTTTCTAAATGGTGAAATTGAGGAGGAAGTTTATGTTAAACAACCTCCCGGCTTTGTTAATCCTAAGAAACCCGACCATGTTTACAAACTTCACAAAGCTCTTTATGGTCTTAAACAAGCTCCTAGAGCATGGTATAAATGCTTGACCAACTTCCTTATTGAGAAAGGCTTTGAGATTTGAAAGATAGATTCTACTTCTTTTACTAAAAGGGTTAATGGTGAATTATGTGCGTGCCAAATTTATGTTGATGATATCATATTTGGTTCAACTAACCCTCATTTTAGTGAAAAGTTTGGAAAGCTAATGTCGGAGAAGTTTGAGATGTCTATGATGAGTGAACTCAAGTTCTTTCTTGGTTTGCAAATCAAGCAAACTAAGGAAGGCACCTTTGTCTCTCAAACAAAGTACACCAAGGACTTATTCAAGAAGTTCAACATGCAAGAATGCAAAGGTATGAATACACCCATGCCTACTAGTGGACATCTTGACTTGACCAAGGATGGCGAGCCAGTTGACCAAAAGGTTTATCGCTCTATGATTGGTTCATTGTTATATCTATGTGCCTCCCATCCCGATATTATGCTAAGTGTGTGCATGGGTGCACGATATCAAGCGGCCCCCAAAGAATGTCATCTTCAGGCTGTGAAAAGGATAGTGAGATACTTAATTCATACACCAAAATTTGGCATTTGGTATCCTAAGAGGTCTTCTTTTGATCTTGTTGGCTACTCCGATTCGGACTATGCCGAAGACAAGGTTGATAGAAAGTCCACTTCGGGTACTTGTCAATTTCTTGGTAGATTCTTGTGTCTTGGTCCTCCAAGAAACAGAACTCGGTATCCTTATCCACCGCTGAAGCGGAATACATTGCCGTCGGTTCATGTTGTGCTCAATTACATTGGATGACCCAAACTCTTAAAGATTATGGGATCTATGTGAAACATGTTCCATTGCTTTGTGACAATGAAAGTTCTATTAAGATTGCTCACAATCCCGTGCAACATTCTCGAACTAAGCACATTGAAGTTCGTCATCATTTCATTCGAGATCATGTTGCTAAAGGGGACATTGATCTTAAGCATGTTCGTACCGATAAGCAATTGGCGGATATATTCACCAAACCGCTTGATGAGAAAGTATTTTGCCGTTTCAGAGGTGAATTGAACATCATTGATGCCTCAAACTTGGTGTAGAAACTCCATTTAGATACATGCAAGGCATGAGCCTTTGACTAATCCTTGATATTTCTCTTATGATGATGATCATACGTCTTGGATATATTTGCACCCTTGCATGCTATCTAACCCTTGTAGGTACTTGGTTGAATCAAAATCTATGAGATTGCAAATCACTCACATCTTGAGCAATCTCTACATCACCAGGTCTCTACAATATGGTGGTTAAAGACAAGGAAGCATGAAACCTTCAACTTATCCTTTGACAATTCCTCTATATCAAATTTCATTTGGTATCAAATTTCATGATTGTCATTTTGGATACACAAGTGCTTTTCCTTGCAAGACTACACTACAAAAAACAGACACATCCGTGACATTTAGGGCCGAACGAATTTTTTTCTGTCATACTTATGACACTTCTATGACGATAATTGTGACAAAACCCGGTATCATCATAGATGTGGTGGGCTCCTACTTCTATGACAGAAAATGGGCTTTTCATCCTGGGTGGGCCGGAGACGCAGCTGCATGACATTCTTTGGGCCGTCCATGACGGAAAAAACCGTGGTAGAAGCGAGGGCGCGGAAAATATCGGGGAGTTCCCGGTACGATGGGTGGTCAGGGGCTGAGCGATGTGTGTTTCTCTCATACACGTACGCGGGTGGGTGCGAGGCGTTGGGCTCTAACTGAACCCGAGCGAGGCGTTCACCTACTGAACCCGAGCGATTGCACTGCAGGCTATGCGTTACTGAACCCGAGCGATCGATCGATGGTTGTTAACTGAACCCGATCAAGAGATTCCTTCGTTCGCTACTGCTACTAACTGAAGCTGATCGAACCTGCTGCCTCCTTCCCTTGATGAATAGTGAGCGTTGTTGGGGGGTTTGGATGAACAGTTCCCGGTGGGGGGGGGGGTTGGATGAACAAGACCCCGTGTTGCCACTGGATGAACAGGACCCCGATCGATCGAGACGGTTGGGCATGGATGAACAGGACCCCATGGAGGGTTGGATGAATAGGACCCCGTGGAGGGAAGGTTGAACAGTAGCCAGTGGAGGGCTGGTTGAACAGTAGCCGGTGGAGGGCTGGATGAACACTGGCCCGTGGAGGGGTGGTTGAACAGGACCCCGTGGAGAGGGCTGGTTGAACAGTAGCCGATGGAGGAGCGCGCGGTGGAGGATGGATGAACAGGAGCCCGTGGATGAACAGTCGCATGTGGAGGCTGGAGGAGGTCGACGGTGGATGAACAGTAGCCCGTGGAGGCTGGAGGAGGTCGACGGTGGAGATGAACAGTATTTCGTGGAGTCCCATTTTGCGGTATGCCACACCCCTCCCGATGAACAGGACCCCCGTTTCGACCGTAGCGCTCCAACACAAGTCCGTTTCCTCCGTTTTGTGGTATGCCACACCCCTCCCAGTCAACAGGACACCGTTTCGACCATAGGAGGTCCAACAGAAGTCTGTTTCCCCCGTTTTGCGGTACACCAGACCCCTCCCGATGAACAGGATCCCGTTTCGACCGTGGCCGGTCGAACACAAGGCCGTTTCCTCCGTTCTGCGGTATGCCAGGCCTCGTTTCCATCGGCTGTTCCGTCCAAGCTGGTTGGCTCCTGATGAACACGACGACGCATTTCGTTCCGACCTAGCCGGTTGGCTCCCCATGAACACAGCGACGACGCAGTTTCTCCGTTCCGACCCAGCCATGTACACGAGCCCTGGCCGTACGTATGCGCGAGTAGGCGTTCGAGACCCGCCCGTATGTACGTACGTCGCCGTATTTTCTTTCTTGCACCCTGGCCGCTGTACATATGTGTACATGCTACGTGCGCGCCTCTACTACGACATGTGCGCGCCTCTACTACGACACGTGCCCTTCCTTGCACGACCACGGTTCATCGCTGCAGCCTGCAGACAGACCGATCGTATGTGCGTACACGTTCGCGACCAGAATGACAACGCTACGTACGCTTCGACCAGGTGGGTCCCGACTGTCAGACACTTCCTTGCGTGCGAAGATGTAGCTGGTGGGTCCCAGCAGTCAAGGGGAAACATTTTTTTCGCGAAATACGGTGGCCCGTCCGGTGGGTCCCTGCTGTCAGGTGGAGGAATCATTATTTTGCGCGTAATGAGGAGGCACTTCCTTGCTGCGGCCGTGGACCCAGCTGTCAGCCTCTCCATGTATAGTACTCTTCCGATGGAAGTCGTTCCTTGACCACGTTGACCACACCGCGCCGAGAGCACCAGGGCGGTGGACGACAGCGAGGCCTAGAAAGGGGACGATGCGGAGCCGGGGAAGACACGGAAGTGGAAGCCCACGCGGAGAGGAGTACGATGGTTCACTAGTTCCGCTGCGATGTGAGGCTGTCGTCACCGCAGGGCTGGCCAGTGGTGGGAGTAGTAGGGGGCAGTGAGGCCTCCGTTGCAGCACAGCCGGCCACGAGAGGCAGGAGCAGGCGGCACGACCGGCGTTGCTCTGGGCAGGTGGAGCAAGAAGACCAGAGGTTGAAGAAGCACTATGGCCGTTGGATGGAAATCGTACGGTCACTGGAGCAAAAATCGTTCATATTGACTAAGTTGACAAAGCCCTCCGTCCCCGTCAACTTAGTAGGCCCACAAGTCAGCCTCCCACTATGCTGGGTCCCAGCTAGCAGGGGGAGTATTCATTTTTTGTGCGCAATAAGGAGGCACTTCCTTGCGTGCGAAGATATAGCTGGTGGGTCCGACCTATCAGCGGGGGGAACGTATTTTTTGCGAAATACAGAGGTCCTTCCGGTGGGTCCCAGATGTCAGGTGGAGGAATCATTATTTTGCGCGTAATAAGGAGGCATTTCCTTATGTGCGGCCGTGGACCCAGCTGTCAGCCTCTCCACGTATAGTCCACTTCCGATGGATGTCGTTCGTTCACCACATTGACCACACCGCGTCGAGAGCACCAGGGCGGTGGACGATGGCGAGGCCTACGAAGGGAACGACACAGAGCCGGGGAAGACACGACAGTGGCTGCCCACACGGTGGGGAGTACGAGGGTTGACTGGTTCGGCTGCCATCGCCGGAGAATAACAACAGGTGTGGGTGAGTAGAGGGATGGCTAGGCCAGCGATGGGAGTACGGTGGGGCGGTGAGGCCTGCGCGGCAGCATAGCCGGCCGCGGGAGGAGGGAGCGGGCAGTCCCACCGGCTCTTCTTTGAGCTGCTGGAGCAGGAAGAGCAGAGATTGAAGAAGCACGACGGCCGTTGGATGGACATCCAATAGTCACTGCTTGTGCGTCAACCTTTTTTTTAGGAAAGCCTCAAATCTGTGGGAAATAGCATACAAACCATCTGCCATTATTTCTAATAATTTACAGCCCATTTGCTAATTCTTAAGGTTTTTTTGGAGCCCATATTCTTTTGTTAGAATTACAGCCCATATTGTGGCCATGGTTAAAAATTTATACGAAATTTTGCATATTTCGGTGCGGTCCGAACTGTTTTTAATCCTGAAATTTCGAGTCACATTCAAACTGATTTCAAAAATAAATGTATATCAATATAAAATCCAACAAATTGTCCACGCATAAAAATCAATGCAATTTAAAATCTCGAAATGAAAAAAAAGAAATTTGAAACTAATTGCCGGTTTGATGTGTTTTAAAAATGTACAACCCATTTCTCATTACTGATAGGCCATTTTCTCGGCCAGCCGAATGAAGCTCTCGTCATCTTGAAAGTTTGCAGCCCAACAGGCCTGACAAAGCGACTTACTTGACAAATCACAAAAAAACTGGGCTAGCCATTTTTAGAAAGAACAAAAAAACTACCGGGCTGGCCTGTGGTAAACATAAAAGAAAAGGCTGTCTAGACAGGCCAGAGTGCCCCGCACAGCCCAGTTGACACCCTGCTTCCGTCTCAAAAACAAATTAGATAAATGCCACTCCAATTATGGCGATTCATAAAAATGCCACTGCAATTTTCAAACTTTGAAAAATGCCACTGCAATTTTTGCAAACATTGAAAAACGCCACTGCAATTTGCAAACTTTGAAAAACGCCACTCCAGACTTCGAAAAATGCCACTGGAAATGGCATTTTTCAAAGTTTGGAAATTGCAGTGGCATTTCTCGGAATTACCAGATTTGGAGTGGCATTTATCAAGTTAACCCAAAACAAAAATAACTGGGCAAGCTGCTGGGTCCCTGGTGTCAGCCGCGTTGTGCAGTTCTCTCGTTTATTGACTACGTCGACAATGGCATGGGACCCAGATGTCAGAAATCCATTAGGAGGATCCATTTTTTTATTGGCTTGAAATAAGGAGGCACTTGCTTGCATACTGCCATGACCTTGGTGGGTCCCTGCTGTCATCCTCTCCACGTACAATCATCTCCTAATTGTGTACGCGTCAACCTGGTAGGCCCACAAGTCAGCCTCTAAACCCGTGGCGGACAAATACAACCCATTTAAAAAAATAACAACCCATTCCATACGTTCAAACGGAAAGTTCAACATTAAGAGCAAAGTAACAGGTCTGGTCCAGATATAGAGTACTGAACTTCCACGTTGACAACCATCATAGCCAAGTTAACTATCTACTCCCACTAATACTCTAGTAGTGTACAAGTACTAACTTACTCTTAGCTAACTAGACGATGTCGGCCGCCATCTGCGGTACACGCTAAATGCTGGCACCGACGTCCTCCTCCTCGCCTCGGACTTGCCGGAGGTGCGATAGGGCACGTTGCTCGTGCGCGTTGGCCCGTTCCATGCCGGCGTAGTCCACCGAAGCTTCGGCTTCTAAGCAGGAAACCCACTTGACGAGCTGGTAGTAAAATTCGGCGTCGTGCACGCGTGCGTGCCCGACAGCCTCTAGGGCCATTTGTCGAGCACCGACCTCCACGTAGTTATCCCAGTCGCGGGCGCTCTGCTCGTGACTCAAAGCGGTAGTGCGCTGCTGGTCCATGCCCCGCTGGCGGCGCAAATCGGTGATACGCTGCTCCTCCGCCAGGCGGTCGCGCTCCAACAAGTCCTCGACCTCCGCATTGCCATCTAAAGACCGATAGAATGCCTCCTCCCTCCTTCTTTCTTCCGGTGAAAAACCGAACACTAGTTCCAGCGGTGACCGCCTCTGGCGTCGCCTATCGGGGACGGGCGGGGGCATGGCGGACGTGGCAAGAGCGAGGATAAGTGGCGAGCGACGTCGGGCCAGTGGGGGCTTGAGGATAGGGCAAGTTGGGTGATGGTGCCACCGGAGAAGGCCGGGAAACAGTAATTATAGGCGGAAGGTAGGCGAACCAGCGTGTCGCGGGAAACGCGACGGTCATCGCGGTCATCGGAATTCAATGCATGTCCCGTCCCGTCAGTCGTGCGTCCCGTCCATGCTGGGTCGCACGCCGGCATGATGGTCAAACGAGTGCACTCGAATCATCCAGATGAGGTACTCCCTCCGTGTCAAAAATGATTCCACCACTCATTATCTACCTTGGTTGGTTAGATTTTTGAATTAAGCCCTGCAAACCGGAAAGGAGGTAGTACGTGCGTGATCTGCTATTTATTTCGTGTAGGATCGAGTAGGTCGTTTTTTGAATTGAGCCCTGCAAACCGAAAAGGAGGTAGTACGTGCGTGATCCGCTATTTATCCGTGTAGGATCGAGTAGGTCGGATAGTGTACGTGTAGGATCGAGTAGGTCGGATGGTGTACGTGTACGATCGCATTAGCTGATGAACGTTCGCTCGGAGATAAGGCATTTGCGAACGTTTTTGCTGGCAGTTTCTTTAAATTCGCATGGCATTTTCTTCAGAGCAGCTTGTTAGTCTCTTCACAGGTAGGCATTTTATTTAAAAAACTGCCACTTCGGATCTTGCGTCGCAACTAAAACTGCCAGGAGCGCATTAGTAGGCTAGCTAGTGATCGATCAGTAACTTGTAAACACTGAGTGAACAGAAATAAGGAACTGTTAGTAACTTGTAAACACTGAGAACACAGAAATAAGGATCATGTTGTGCACAGCAGTAAGACTCGATCCGTTCGAAATGTTCACACGAGACTCACAGGCCTGTGTCGGCGTTCTGGGAACGGGGGTCCCCAGACTTGCCTGCCTGCAGCCCACGGCGTGGCTCGAGCAGCGGCCTGGTACGGGCCACCTTCACTAGCAAGCACTCAAGACCCTCGCGAGGGGCCAAGCCTCGCGAGGCGGACGGCACAAGACCTCCTCAGGGGCGGCCTCACTAGGCTGGCTCGTGGGAGTGGAGAGATCAAGGCGAGGGGCACCTCGTGAGGTTCCCGTGACGTGAGTCGTGACGACCAAGGCCAGGCGGGCGTCAGCGGGCGCAGAGTACCTGTTGCCTCTTTGGTGCTAAAGGGGCAAGCGCAGGCGAGGAGTCCCGAGGCACCAGGCAAAGGTTTCCATATCGGTGCAACGAGACCAAAACCAGCAGGACGGCAGGACGGAGGTCATCGTGGAGCCCACGACGGCATCACCACCAGAGCCTTTGGCAGGGAAGACCACCTTTTGTCAGGATAGCTTGTACTAGCTGTCCCCCTTCAAATTGGCCGTTGTGGGATCCCTTCCCGCCTAATTTTTTGGGAGAGGACCCGAGCCTCTATAAATAGGACTAGCCACCACCTTAGTAGGGACGGATCATTCAGATCATCCTCAACCACACAAGCTCACCGAGCTCAAGAACGCCTCTCCTCAGGAGGCTGTTCTTCCCTTGTACTTGTTCATCCTCAGCCTACAAGGCAATCCACCACACCACACTGGAGTAGGGTATTACACCACATCGGTGGCCCGAAATATTATAAACCCTTGTGTCCCCTGTTCTTCGAGTTCAACGCGCTGAGCTTTGAGATCATGGTGAGTGTGTGAGCTAGGGGAGGGAGAGATCTTCATGCACACCCTAGTGTTCGAACCACGAGGGTTTTGCCAGAACCCGAAATCCGACATTTGGCGCGCCAGGTAGGGGTGCGGTGAAGCTTTCCTTTCGTCGATCCACTCTCCACTGCTCCACCACGTCCATGGCAGACGGACGCCGAGCTCACGCCGAGCGCCGAGCCGCCCTGGCCGCCCGCGTTGCTCAGACGGCCCCTGTCGGCGGGCCTCCCCGTTGCTCTCCATCACCCGCCGCCAACGCCGCCACCGGCCCGGCGGGAAACGAGCAGCAAGCATCTTCGCTGCACCTCTCGTGCGGCGAGACGGCCGCACCGCTACCCCATCGTTGACTCCGGCCGGCTCATCGTCCCACGCTCGTCGCGCGCCCACAGATGCGTAGGATGCGCTGCTCATGGCACGTGAGCTCCTGCGCTACCGCCTAGTCAACGACCTCTACGAGGACTGGCTGGACCGCATCGCCGAGCTCGTCAGCGCCACTGGGGGCTCACCTGTCCCGACTCTCTTGCTACCTCACCCTCCTCCAGCCGCGGGTGACATAGCCCACGGAGCGCCTCCGCCACCTCTGCACCAATACGGCGCCCTGGCACCAAGGAGCGTGGCCCCTCGGCGCGACCCGCCGTGCCGGGCGCCCACGCGAGAAGAAGGAAGCTGCCAAGAAGTTCCCCGGCCGCAAGAAAACGCTCCTGCACTCCTGGCGCCACAACGACAAGACCGCGTGCCGCCTGTGGTGGTGGTGCACGGACATCAAGGGCAGGCTCCGCCTCCGCAAAGGGCCCTGGTGGCCACAGCAGGCTGCCGCACCTTCACTCCAGAGCTGCGCAGTGTCGTCTGGCCAGGCATGTTCAAGCCAGACCTGCCTCCTCGCTGCGACGGCACCCCCGACCCTGCAGAGTTCTTGCAGCTCTACGAGCTGAGCATCGAGGCGGCCAACAGCGACGAGAAAGTCATGGCGAACTGGTTCCCCATGGCTCTCAAGGATGGTGCACGCTTGTGGCTCCTGAACTTGCCCCCGGGGTCGATCTCTTCTTGGGGAGAGATGCGCGACCATTTCGTCGCCAACTTCCAGGGCACTCGCGATAGCCCTCCGACCCCGGGTGACCTGCGCCGCATCAAGCAACAGCCAGGAGAGACCTTGCAGAAGTACATCCAGTGCTTCAACAGCGTTCGCCTCAAGATCCCCAAGGTGACAGACGAGGCCATCATTTCAGCGTTTTCCGATGGCATCCGCAACGTCAAGATGAAGGAGGAGCTTGCCATCCACGAGGAGCTATGCACGGCTCTGGAGCTGTTCAACATGGCGACCAAGTGCGCAAGAGATGAGGAAGGGTACCTTTCCCTCCTCGAGCTCCCTGCTACCGACCTAGAGGAGAAGAAAGCCAAGGCCAAGGACGTGAAGCGCAAGGGGGTGGCCGTGCTCGCGGTGGAACCAAACACGAAGTGCGGTCGGGACCACCCCGAGTCGTCCAAGAGCAGCCGTCCGTTCTGCGCCTTCCACAACGTACACAGCCACAACACCAACGATTGTCAGGAGCTCAGGGCCATCCGAGATGGACGCTTCGGTCGACACCCCGAGCGCAATGACCAGGGCTATGGCCGAGGAGGAGGACGAGGTGGGGGATGCTGGGACGACCGCGGCCCCCGCCAGGAGTGCCGCGACCGGCCTCGTGAGGACCGCTGGCAGGACCAGCCTCGTGAGGGCGCCTGGAGGGACCAGCCGCGCGAGACCGCCCTCAGGGCAATGCTGGTCTCCCTCCACTGCCGCCACCACCAAGAAGGAACGACGACCACCATCAGGATGAGGGGGCTGGGGGCTTCCAGGAGCCGTGCGCCATCGCTTGCATCTTGGGCGGCGCTCAGGCCCCAGCTTCCCAGCGCATCTTCAAGCAGTTTGCTCGCGAAGTGAACGCAGCCCTTCCCAGGCTCGAGGCCACGCGCCCGCTCGGGTGGTCCAAGTGCGCCATCACCTTCAGTTCGTCAGATCAGCTCAAGTGCGCGGCCACTGCTGGCGCCCTCCCGATGCTCTGCTCGCTCGTCATCAGCAATGTCCAATTCACCAAGACCCTCATCGACGGCGGCGCAGGGCTCAATGTCCTGTCCGTCAAGACATTCGAAAGCCTTCAAGTGCCATACGATCAGCTGCAGCCTACAAGGCCTTTCTCAGGGGTGACCGATGGCTCTACCACCCTGATAGGGCAGGTCCGTCTCCCTGTCACCTTCGGCAGCGCGACAACTACCGCACGGAGCTCATCGACTTCGACGTCGCCCACATCCGTCTACCGTACAACGCCATCCTTGGGTACCCAGCATTAGCCAAGTTCATGGCAGTGACCCACCATGGCTACAACGTCCTCAAGATGCCAAGAAGTGGCGGAATCATCACAGTTCCCTACGAAGAAAGAGATGCGGTGCACACCCTAGAGCACGCCTTCCAACCCGCAGCAATCGAAGACCCCGACAGTGAGGGCATCCAGTACCCTCCTGAGGCCATCCCCAAGAAGAAGAAGCAACTACTCCGCACAGGGCCTCGGGAGAGCGGCGTCTCTAGCGGCGCCGCCTCAGGATCAGCGCCCGCACCTGGGGCGCCTCCCTCCCTCGCATAGGAAGGCGCGCCCGGCACCCTCGTCGGGCAAGGCTCGGGGGCTCTCTTCTGGAGGGCCTCAGACCTAGCCAACATCATGAGGGAGGCGCTCGGGCACCACGTGGAGGCGTGCTTTGTGGCATGTTTCCCTCAGGAGGGCACTGGGCGAGGAGCGCCCGACGCTCAGGAGTTCATCGTCAAGGCCACCCAGGAGCTTCAAGAAGCAAGGACCATGCGCGGCGACCGCCGCCCACCTGGTGCAGCTCCCCATCCTGGCGAGGACGGCGGGCTGCGTGTCTGCATCGACATCCCAGGGCTCAACAGAGCCGCGTCTCAGGAGCGCTTCTGGCCTTCGCGCGTCGGGCGCTGCGAGGGTCCACCTCACAGCTATGTCCACATGCCATTTAGCTTGCCGAACGTGGTGGCCGCCTACCAGCATCATCTACAGAGCATCCTGGCGGCTCAGGAGGCCAGGCATCATGCAGTCCTAGCGAAGAGGGCGACGGTCCTCAATGAGCCACCTGAGCCCCAGAGCCTCCCGAGGCTCAGGATCTTGGTGGCTCATGAGGAGCGACTCCTTCATCGCGCGTCTTCGGCTACCTCAACACTCCTTCAACAACGCAACCAGGTGACATTTTCCAAGTTTATTCAGCTGGGAGCGCCCCTCGGGCTGCATTATTCCCGGACCGAGCGGGCCTGTCCCTGCGGCATGTATCCTTTTGCATCTCTAGCTCGCTTTGTTGGGGGCGCCCCTCAGGCTGCATCATCCCCAGGCCGCTCGGGTTCGTCCCGGTGGCATATATCGTTCTTGCATCTATGTAAGCTAGCTTGTTTCATCTCATGACTTACCTACGATTACCACCTGCCTGCCCGGCACTACGATGTCATGAACGTCGCACGCCCTAGCAAGCCTACTCACGACCGCCTCATGATGGAGGACTGGCACGGCGTCTATGCTCGGGTCCGTCCCTGCAGCGTCGCCACACCCAAGAGGCTGAGCTCTGGCTCGCAGGCCCGCTCCCGTGTACGTCACCTCCCGTGGCCCTTGGTGCCTTGTTCTCGCATGAGCTAGTCATGGGTGGACAGGCTAGGGCGCGCAACCTGGTGCCTTGCCACCGTGGGAGCCGCGCGCCGGTCGTCTTTCTTCAGGATTCTTCGCATGAGAAGACTAGGCACGGCGTCTGTGCTCGGGTCCGTCCCTGCAGCGTAGATAAACCCAATGACTGAGCTCTGTCTGGCGGGCGGGCCCCACTCACGTCACCTCCTGGGGTCGTTGGTGTCTGGCCTTTTTATGTGATCGCCTCGGCAGATTCGCCCGGCGCAGGTTGCCTAACCATCTTGCAGGACCATCGCAACCATCAGGAATCAAGACCAGGCACAACCCGCCTTGAGGTAGGGCCTCGTGAGTCCCGCGCTGGCTCACGAGTGCCCGACACACCTCGTCCAGCCCTGTCGTGCAAGCCACGTGTCACGGCGGGGCTGTACACGCCCCGGGGGCTCCACTCAGAGGGAGCCCTCACCCACGCACCAGCGGAAGCACCATGCTCCGCGCTGGCAGTCGACACGGTCGAGGAGCAGCTATGCCCGTGCAAGTGCGGAAGCGCTATGCTCCGAGCTGGTGATAAACAACTGAGGGCGGCCCAATGGCCGTACCAACCTCAGGGAGCCACCCGGCTCAGTGTCCAGCCTCACCGCAACGCTTTCCCCTCGGGAGAGCCGCGCGAGGGGGCTGGGCACGGGGGCTACGCTCGGGTCACGCCCAAGCGTACGCCGCCCTGCCAGGTCTGTCGGACCTGGTCGTCACGCGCCCTCCCAAGCGGAGCCAAGGTATGAAGGTCGTTTGGACATCAAGGGGGACTCCTGAGGATCGCAACTCAGGAGCCTAACTAGCCACGTAGCCCCTCACCCCTTGGTCTCGTCCTGGTGATCCGGACGACCCAACGGCGGCTGAGGTATGCGCGGGGTCGGGCCCTGCCGACGAGAACACTAGGCCTACTCCTGCATCTCCTTTCTGTAAGCTATTTGCGCATCAAGGGGGACTCCTGAGCATGGTGACTCAGGAGCCTAACTGGCCACGTAGCCCCACACCCCTTGGTCTCGTCCTGGCAATCCGGACGACTCAACGGCGGCAGAGGTACGCGCGGGGTCGGGCCCTGCCGACGCAGAACACCAAGCAAACGGGAAGGAAATCGCAGAATTCCAAACAAATATTACAAGACATATTGTTCTCCCAGTACCAAACACAGTTTAAACGCCTCCACGAGGCATGGTACATGTTGCAGAAGCAAAACAGGAAAGGAGCCACCAGCAAGTCATCTCGTCATCCCTGGACGCCGCCGTCACTTGCAAGGGATGCCCCTTCCACTGCAACGTTGCCCTCACCTGCGCCGCCCACCGGAGTTGCAGGTTCAGCAGCACCACTAGTTGAGGGCGCAGGGTCGAAGGCGCGGAACTTCTTCAGCAAGGCCTCCACCTGGCTCTTCATGGCTTCGGCAGTAGCTGCGCAGCGGTCGTCGTCCACAGGGTCGAGTAGCTCTTTAAGGTCGGTGTCAGGATCGCGAAGATGGAGGTGGCTGAAGACGCGCGTCAGAGCAGCCGAGGAGAGGCGCGGGCTTTCCCCTCCACCAAGGGGCCGATCCCATCCACGACGCCCTCAAGCGTCGCGACCAGATGAGGGAGCAGCTGGGTGGGGCCCTCGTCGTCCATCGCCAGCGGCTCCTCCAAGCCCTTCTCGTAGAGTGCCCACAGCACCACGCGGGACTTCTCCTCAAGGGACTTGAAGGCCACACGGTCCTCAGCCAGGACCTTCGCTTTGGCTTCCAGCTCGGCCTTCTCAGCCTTCATCTCCTGCTCCAGCTTCTCCAGCCGGCTGTGCTCCGTGGCCTACGCCTTCGCTAACTGCTACAGCTCGGCATCGTGACCCCTGACGGCGTCCTCTCGGGCCTTCATCTTCTCCTCCTCCGCCTGGCGGCCTCGAGCCTTGGCCGAACGCTTGTTGCGCATGGTCTCCAGCTCGGCCTCCAGCGCCCGACAGCGGTCCTGAGCAGCCCCGGTGTCCTTCAGCGCCACCTTGTGGGCGGCCGCAGCTTGGCGGCAACCTGCTTGTCCTTCTCGGATGCCGCCACGGCCTGGCTCAGCGCCTCCCGGATGCATGCATCAGAGTGCAGCCAGCCGGAGATCAGCTCTAGGCGTCCGGCCACTAGGCGACGGTCGGCGCCTTGAAGATCACCCCGCAGTCGGGCCAGCGCGGAAAGGGCGTGCTCCAGGGCGTCAGGCGAGGCGGAAGGGTCGCGGGCTGGCAGTGGAGCGGAAGAAGGAGGCAGCGTCGTTGCCAAGACCTGCAGGTTGAGGGCGGTAGAGGAAGAGGACAGGAGCTTCAGAGCCTGCGGGGCCTCGGCTGACGGGCTGGGGATGAGCGCCTTAGGAGCTGGCGAGGCCTTGGCGGGTGCCCTCTCCTGGGGGCGCTCCCCTGGGCCTCGCGAGGACGACCGGGTCAGAGAAATGCGGGCGCCACCGCCGCCCTTCTGCACCGGAGGAGGTGCGGCCGTGCTAGGCTGCGGGGCCCCCGAGGGTGTGGCCGCCCCTTCCTTCTTCTTCTTCGACGACGACGTCGACCTAGAAGATCAATGAAGAAGCATCAGGAGGCCGCGACAGGAGCTGGAACAAGAGCAAGGTCAGGGCTGGAAACTCACTGGTCCACGGCGGCGTAGTCCCGGCGCCTTTTCAGAAGTGCGAAGCTTAGGGGCCTCGTGGCCTGGGGCGCAGGCGCGCGGTCCCCGGGAGTCTGCAAGGCCGCAGTGGCCCCGGGCGGCGGTGAAGCGGGGGCGTCACCCGAGAGATCAGCGATGATCTGCTCTTCATCGGGACATCGACTTCCCCGAGGGGGAGACCCTGGGCCTCATCGTAACCCCAGCGGGAGGCGGGACTTCCTTCGCCAGGTGGTCGTCGGCGTCGTCGTCGTCCCCAGACCCTTCAAGGGTGGCCACCGAGTCCTGCTCCTCCTCCTCGTCGGAGGACACCACCACCAGAGTCGTCGTCACCAGGACATCAGAGGGCGCAGGCGGCACGAGCCCACGCCCATCAAAGACGGGCACGGCGGCGGCAGCCTCCGCCCCATCCGGGCGGCGATACAAGGGCACAAAGGAATCCGGCGGGTACCCTTGGTCGTCCCTAACCAAGGAGCGGAGGGCCGAGCCCAACTCCTCGGTAGAAAGGGCCTCCGGACGCAGGCGGAGGTCGTCTCCTTCATCTCCGAGCTTCCACAAGGGGCGCGAGCACGCCTGGAGGGGAGCCACACGCTCCGTCATGAATTCTTTGACGATCATGGCCCCCATCAGCTTCGCCGCCCTTGAGTCACCAGGCTTCAGGTCGGCGGTCATCCTCTCCAGCACCTGCACCGCCCGGGGGTCGGTGAGCTTCGCTCGAAGCCACCCTTCTTGGGACACGGGCATCTCCGTCGGCAGCACCAGCCGGGGGTGCACTACAAAAAAATACACTTCCGTGATGATACGTGTTTGTCACAGTAGGTCACATTTTCTGTCATGCATGTACATCCATGACAAATTTATGACAGAATCAAGATAGTCATACCTGTGCTGTCGTAGAAGTGTTCCATGACATTACCAAAATTATCATCACGAAAGTGTCCACTTCATGACGATAAATCGTGCGTCACAGAAGTGCTTTCGTCAAGGGTGACCGACACGTGGCATCCACCGTAACGGAACGTCGTTAAGCTATCAGGTCCGGTTTTGGATCTGATAACCGATTAACAGCCCCGGCCAATGGGGATTTTCCACGTGTAAAATCATCATTGGCTGGAGGAAACACGTGTCGTCTCACCGTTGGGACAGATGTCATCCACTCATTGGACCCAAAGCGCCTATGATACGTCGACACGTAGCACGGCCCAACAGAGGCCCATTCCCGTGAAAAGGCCAGCCCGTTTGACTTGGTCAAACAGTGGCGGGCCGGCCCACGGCAAGCCTGTTAACGGCCTGTTCGCATATAGCCCATTTACAGCCCGCTATCCCAGGGCCCATTTACGGCCTATCCGAATTAGGCCAAGTAGCGTCATCTGGGCCGTCCAATATAATTCCAGCCCGTTTTAACTTCCGGCCCATGTATGGCCCATGACGTCTTTCGGCCCATATGAGGCCCTTAGTAACCCTCGGCCCCTTAACGACCCATGGTAAAACTGGCCCATAATGAACAGTGTATCACTTTACACCCATTAACGGCCCATTAATCCGTTGGGCTGTTTCCAGCCCATGATATCTTTCGGCCTTCTCAGTGCCCATTTATTCTTGGGCTCATTTCCAACATTCGGTTACTTACGACCCATTTGTGGCCCGTTAATACGTTGGGCCGTTTTCATGTCGAAAAAACCCGTTGGGCTGTTTTCATAGAGTTATCAAATACGGCCGATAAATGGCCCATTATTGTCCACGAATAGTACGGTCCATGATTGGCGAAATGATGATACGCCCCGTAGAAGGCCCATGGATCCTACAGCCCGTAAAAGGCCCATGGATCGTACGGCCCGTAGAAGGCCCATGGATCGTACGGCCCGTATAGAAGGCCAATGGATCCTACGGCCCGTAGAAGGACCATGGATCCTACGGCCCGTAGAAGGCCCATGGATCATACGTCCCGCAGGAGGCCCATGGTTACAACAGTCCGTGTGTTGCCATGATTATTTTGGCCTAGTTTCCAAAAATAGGTTATTGTGGCCACTAGAAAAACACAGAAAAAGAACTGCAGTGACTACAAGCAAACAACTAAACAATACAATAAGGAAATAAATAAGCAAGCAATTAACGCTAGCCTATTACCGCTATTACACATATTACATCCACTGGGCATCAAAGTTCGCCACCAGTGCAAATATAGGGAACAAAGCAGCATATTACATACACTGGCCGTCAAAATTGCCCACCAGTGCAAATAAACGCGGCAGCAAAACAAGAGCATAACTGAAACAACTTCAGAAGAGCTCAAGAAACATGGTATCCACCATGCTGGCAATAAGCTTAGCAATCTTATTAGCTTTGTCCTGTTTCGCGCTAAAATCCTCCAACGCTTGCTGTTGCACCAGAAAGTATGCATCTGAATGCTCCAGGGACTTCCGCAGTCCTTCCGCTTCTTGTCGCAACACAGCTAATCGATGTCTTTCAGCTTGTAGTTGAGACTCAAGAAACCGAACTGATTCAGACAGTGAGTTTGAATAGCTTGTGCAAGCGGTAGTGGCCAGTAACTCCAACACTAAACCAATATAAGACTTTGGGGTTGTCTCACTGTCTTCGAGATAGTCTTCCTTAGCTGTTTTATCAGCTTTGTTGGAGACCAACAAGGATGTGTCACTATCCTGAACCTTATCTGCATTACTTCCTTTACCATTGCTTAATAAGGCACTCTTCCCCAATATCCTGTCAGCATTCTAAAAGAAGAAACAAGCAGACACATAACAATTTAGCATGTACTAGTATATGAAACTCATTTCGGTGAACCAGTTCATTAGTAAGGTGGACAGGATTAAACTACCAAGTCTTCTATTGCCAAGTACTAGTACATAATAAAAGCATCAAACAAACATATATCTATGTCCTATGGTCACTACATTGTCTTGCCAAATCAAAATAGAGACACGGTTCAAATCATATCAGTTCAAGACAAAGCAGCAGTGCAAGAATACAAAGCGTGGGAAACTACACGGCACAACAAGATTTCAGATGGGTGCCATGGGTCTACATGTACAACAACACTATTGGCTCTGTTGTGATGCTAGTAATGTGCATGATATGAGAAGTCAACTGTATACACAATTGAAATTGAAATCAACGGAGCTATTGATAAGAGCAAGCCTGTTAAACAAACATGCGTGAACATACCTTCTGTGCCATTACAGATTCGATTGGATCCTTCAATTTAAAAATAAGTTTGTATGAGTAAATACAGTGATACAAGAGCAAAGCAGTATGCACGATAGCAATCATAGTTAAAAAAGGCGCGCCTAAGCGAGCGCTTAAGCGCGCCTAGGCTCTAGGCATTGGCGAAATGCATTGCGCATAACTACGCTTAATCTGTGCATAAGCATGTGCTTTGGTCAGTAAAGCGCAAGGCGGTGGCAAAACACACAATTAACGCCTAGCACTTTTTTGTACTATGATAGCAATGGAATCTTAAATTGGAACATTTGTTCTTCAGGTTTAGGCACTTGTTCTACATGAACAGAGTACAGTAAGACACAAGAATATAGTACTTAAAAATAGAAAATGAGCTCATAGACCTTACCACATTCTTGGTTCGGGACCAGTACAGAACAAGGCGTTACCAGTCATCGTCTAGTAAATGTGTCTCAAGAGAACGTAAGGGAATTTGATGAGTTTATTTGCCGGTGAAGTACGTTTTCTTCAGTTAATTCCGATACTGCCACCAAGCATTCTTGAAGATAGCAGAGGTATTAGCACAGGTTACCTCATCCTGAGTTTCCTAATCGGTCCTTCTCTATAGAGAAAAATGGGAAAATTTGCTGTATTATAACCATCATGGAGGTAGGATGTATGGGACAAAGCAAAGTAATTGCCATGAATAACATTACTTACACATAACTACTGGACAAACACCTGCAACTGGCATTTTCCTTCATCTTCAGTATAATATTTCCAAGATGGGAAGATACGCACATACGATTTAACAACATCAAATGCGATAGATGCTAAACTACGACTAGCTGGTTGTGCTTCCTCCACAGGAATAGGCGTACTAACTGGTGGAGTTGGGGTTCGCCGTGGTAGTACTGGCCCTTTGGGCACTGGAGCTGCCTTACTAACTGCTCTTGTTTGGGAGCTCTGTGGTGGGGATGGTGCTGTGTCAACATGAATTGGGTTACTATCTGCTGGGGTTGGGGTTAGATTGGGTGAAGCTGGTTCTCTGTCCATAGCAGTAGGGGTACAATCTGCGAAAGTTTGGGTTATGTGTGGTAGGGATGGTTCTCGTGCATGTACAACCGGGGTGCTATCTCCACCAAGAGGTAGCACTGTTTTATTTGAAGACCGTGTTTTTAGTCTGCTAGATGCTGGCATCACCCGCTCCAATTCAAATGGCTGATAAACATGAAACATAGTTGAATGTACAGACATTGTATGAGAGACAGATGCAATAGATAGTGTGGAAAAAAGAGGGCATGAAATAGTTGACATGTATATTGTTTAACTAAAACGGATAGCATGACATAATTTCACATATATGATGTCTATCTAAACTGGATAGCATTGCATAACATAATTCAAAGATATGATGAATAACTAAACAGGATCGCATGACATAATTCACCTACATGTTATCTAAGTAATCAGGATCGCATCATTTAATTCACATATGTGATTTATATGCTAAACAGAGGACATTAGATATGATGTCTGAACTAAGAACATGGTGTTGAATATTGTGTATATGATGTCTAAACTATGCAATGCAAGACACCATATGCATGATATGAGCAGTATAACCGTGCCAAGTTAGAGTATACACCTCGGTGGGTGAATAGGACTGGTCATCTATCTCTGAATCCATCTCCGAGGAGCTATCGGGACCCAACAAAAGAGCTGCTTCGACAGGTAGCACTGTCTGCTCTGAAGGCCTTGTTTTCACTCCAGATTTTTCAATCTCCCACCCAAATGGCTGATTCAAAGGAAGAGTAGTTTAATGTGCAAACATTGTCGACAAATGAAAATGTAATGAAGAAAAGGATGGGCAAGATATCATTCAAATATATGATGCCTAGTTAAACAGGATGGCATTGCACATTTCACGTATATTATGGCTGGCTAAAAGACATGAGACTGCATAATTCCCATATATGATATAGAAACTAAACAGGTGGCATTACAGAACATGTCTAAACTAAGCAGATGACATATATGATGTCAAAAGTAGGCACTGCAAGGCAACATATGCATGATATGACTAACATCATCATGCCAACGTAGAGCAAACACCTTGGGGGGTAAATACGAGTGGTCAGCGACGTCTGAATCCGCCTCCGAACAGATATCTTCCTCTGGATTACAATCTGGAGAGGGGTGGGGAGGGTTTGCCATTGAATCCACCATGGAGCAATGTATGCATGACATTGTATTGCCGCGCAAAACTCTTGTCTTTTTCTCTACATGTTCAGCATGACTGTGTACAATATCTGACATGCATACGAAAAAATATGGTGAGATTATGTAAGGAGAGCATGCAGAAATTTAGAGTGATGGTAACAACCAGTGGATGGATCCAAAAATAATGATAGCAGGCGTAAGACGTCAAGGCTGAAGCAGCACAAGACAGACATCGCCAATCTCAAGTGGGATTCTAATAGCATCTCCAATAGATGATGTAAAATAGATGTAAAATTTACATCACCAAAAACCACCTGACTACAACAGATGAGGTAAAAACTGTTGACTCTGAACTTAACTGTCAAAACTGAAATTTACTGTGGAATCTGAATGTTACTGTCAAAACTGAACGCAATGGTAGCAGAGAGGCACTTGACATGTAGTTTAGGGAGGGCCTGCAGTTCATCATCAACCTGCACCCCTCTGAGCCGCCAGCCACCACCAGCCGAACTGCCAGCGCCGGCGCCGCCTCACCGCCCCGAAACAACTCCCCACCGCCGGTCCACCGCCGCCTCGGCCAGTCCTATAGGCCCCCCGCCCCCACCCTGAACCCTAAGATAGATAGTGGCACCTCGCTGGCGAGCCCCCGTCCCCGCTGCGGGTGGTTCTTCCTTAACTTCGGCGAGCCCCCCACCCCCTGAAAATCGACTGACCCAAAAGTCAATTCAGTCGACTGAAGTGTAGCTAAATTGGAGCAGAGCAGCAGCACGAGCGAGGGGGAGAGTAGCAGCAGCGCGAGCGAGTGAGAGCCGGAGCAGCAGCAGCAGATCCAACTGGTATGGACGCTGCCACCGAAGGGGCCTCGCACTGGGGGAGAGCCGTCATGGAGATGTCGCCCGCGGCGCCGGCTTCAAGGTAGCTGCTCCATGGGGGTGCGGGATGGAGCACAGTCGGCGCCGGGAGGTCGAGCTAAGGAGAAGGTGCGATGCGATGAGTGTACAACCTCTTTGGTGGCGCCGAGTAGGCCTCGGCTTCGTCCGAGGAGTCGGTGAGGATGCTGCGGTTCCGGTGGAGCAGGTTAAGGCGGCGCTGTGGGGATGGAGCAGCCGCGATAGACGAGGCGATTGTCGGAGCAGCTCCTTGGAGGTGGAGGACGAGGCGGCTGAACCGGCGGCACAACGAGATGGACGACGGATCTTCATCCGGGGAGGTGGACGAGGGACGTCGAGCTGTTGCGGTGGACTACGTCGTCAGGGAAGAGGCTTCGGCTGGGCAGCGGTGAGGTGGCGGACGAAGGAGGATGGGGTTTCGCGGCTGGAGCGGAGAGGTTATGGCGGCTTGGGATTTCGAATGGCAAAAAGGAGGCGATGGGATGGGGTGAACCATGACTTAGGGATGCGCTTGTCCAAAATGTATGGTGTGTTATAAAAGTACCCCGCACCGATTTGAACTAGCGGCCCTTTCGGCTCAGGGTTAGAAGGGGGATTTCCCGTGTCAGGATTTGGCAGCTGGAGGGAGTTTTCGCGTGTGTTGTAATTTCGGGATAGCAAGGCGCGGGTTGTGAAGGCGCCAGTTTTGGGAGCACGATATCTGAATTTTCGGGATATAACAAGGCGTGGGTTGAATTTTAGGGACAAGCCTAACGTGTAATATTGTACTTGTACGTACCAAATCAATTCGCACTTCCCTCAACCAAAAAGAAAACGAAAAAAATAAAACTATTCACACCACACAAAGAGAGAGTCTTGCCCCGTTTTACTATAAAAATGCTATTTAAAGCTACTCATACCAACAATTTAGTGCAATTAAATGCTATTCGGTAGTATGAATCCATGTTATGTCCAATTAAAATTTTCCGCTTGCTGTATAATGCATGTAACCTACTCATACCAACATTTTAGTGCATTCCAAATGTCTATACTACCGCTGCAATTCGAACTGAATTTGAATTCGTTTCTCTATTTCAATAACAAATCTACAACCATGATTGTTGCCAACTTCAACCATAATTCGTGTATTACCTTAATAACACACCACATGATTACAATAGAGATAGATATGAACTATGTGTACTACATGAACTCGAATTCTATTTTTTGAATACACTTGATGTTGATTCCAAATAATAATACATTTGATGTACTAACTATATATTCATAATCTAAACCATGTTCCATACGTGTACACCATGTTTATCACACATAGTATAGTGCCCCGCCCCCTACATTATGACATGTATTTAGACCTGAGCTGCAAAAGCCACACATTAGTCCAAATTATGACCAATGTTCTATATGTTATACGTAGTACTAGCAAGATGCCCATGCGTTCCACAGAACATCAACATGATCAAGGGAAGGCCTAATTTGCAAATATGGAGAGGGGTGTGGGTATCTTTTTTCAAAATTGCATAGTTTCCTTCCTATCCGTCAGATATAAATCGGACGGCCTATATCACAGGATGGCACCATCGTCAACAACTCCGTTTTTTATAAGGGTAGAGATAAAATATATTATATGTAGTATAACATGTTCATAACCACACCATGTGCATCACCGTTATATATATTCACACATGCGTCGGTTTAAAACACTATGATAAATTCTTCAAATATCCGAATTCGCTTTTTATAATGAAGTATGATCTCTATTCGTCTTTTACACCCACACAATCCTCTTATCTTTGTAGCTAGCTAGTGCTAACTTCCTCTCGTGCATGCAGACGCCCGCATCCCTCTAACCCTCCCTCAGCATTCTCTAGCTCCATCGTGCAAATTCATCTTTTCACTTTAGGTCGTTCACCCACGCTGTGTGTAGGCCCCCTAGCTCCTTCTTTACGGCACACATCGATCGATATGCCTCTCTAGCCAGGTGTGCCTAGCACAAAACACAAGCTTCCCCTCTTCTCTTATTACCGTCCATGCCTCACTCCCACCACTCTTTTCATCGATCTCGTACTCGCACACTTCTCCCCCCTCGATATAGTATGACTCTCACACCACCTCCTAGATGCATCCCTCTCTCTCTATCCTTCTCCCCGTGCCTCATTTGCTTCTAACACACACATGCATGTATACCGATCGATCTCCCAACATGTACCTAGGTCGACTTTAACTATTCCCCCCCCCCCCCCGTCGATCGACGTACCTCACAAGTTATGTCTCTCCTTTCTCTGACAAAGGGCGATTGATCTTCCTATGTAGTTATGTCTGCTTACCACAGCCATATCTTCCCCCCCTCATCATTCGTGCATGCCTCCTGACCCGTCTCTCACACGCACGTGCACAGACAGGCAGCCATCCCCTCTCTTATTGATATTGCAGGCGTGCCCTCCGGTTGTCTAGCAAGCCTATCCCACCATTTGTTACAAGCAACTCCACTACCACCCCCTCCAACACTCTAGCTCTGTCTCTCTCCCAACCTTATTCCTCTCCTACACATATGCATGGATGCCGATCGATCTCCCTTAATACATGAGGTAGATCGATGTCCCTTAATACATGAGGTAGGCCTCTCTCATCCTCCACACATATACCAACTATTGTACCTCTATAGTTAATTAGGCCTCCCTCCCCTCCCCACCACACACCGATGGTCGAGCGTTGTAGGTAGGTATCCATGCCACAGAGACAAACCGCACCTGTCCCCTCTCTCGTTCTAGTAGGCCAGCCACTCTATATCCTTGACGTGGGCACACACAAATTCGATGGCACTCTTTATTGACCGCGCGCGCGCACACACACATCATCCCTCTCTTCGATTCTATGGACACCTCAAGTCGATGATACCTCCACTCTCTTCTCGTGGATCGCCCCCTCTATATATATGATATATCCAGGACTCTATTTCACACACATTGCATATGTTACATTTTTTGATTGACCCCCTCCCCCTAAAAAAACTCTCATGAACCCACACACTATATCTCTCTACGATTGTATCTCTCTCACACAACCCCACTTAGGTGGTGTACGTATACAAGAAGAGAATAGGTGCACCGTGCACGTACTTGATACGTCTCCAACGTATCTATAATTTTTGATTGCTCCATGCTATATTATCTTCTGTTTTGGACATTATTGGGCTTTATTATTCACTTTTATATTATTTTTGGGACTAACCTATTAACCAGAGGCCCAGCCTAGAATTGCTGGTTTTTTGCCTATTTTAGAGTTTCGTAGAAAAAGAATATCAAACGGAGTCCAAACGGAATGAACATGATCCAGGAGACTTGGACCCTACGTCAAGAAACAAAAGAGGAAGCCACGAGGTAGGGGGCGCGCCTACCCCCCAGGGCGCGCCCTCCACCCTCATGGGCCCCTGTTGCTCCACCGACGTACTTCTTCCTCCTATATATACCTACGTACCCCCAAACGATCAGATACGGAGCCAAAAACCTAATTCCACCGCCGCAACCTTCTGTACCCACGAGATCCCATCTTGGGGCCTGTTCCGGAGCTCCGCCGGAGGGGGCATCCATCACGGAGGGCTTCTACATCAACACCATAGCCTCTCCGATGAAGTGTGAGTAGTTTACCTCAGACCTTCGGGTCCATAGTTAGTAGCTAGATGGCTTTCTCTCTCTTTTTGGATCTCAATACAATGTTCTCCCCCTCTCTCATGGTGATCTATTCTATGTAATCTTGTTTTGTGGTGTGTTTGTTGAGACCGATAAATTGTGGGTTTATGATCAAGTTTATCTATGAACAATATTTGAATCTTCTCTGAATTCTTTTATGTATGATTGGTTATCTTTGCAAGTCTCTTCGAATTATCAGTTTGGTTTGCCCTACTAGATTGATCTTTCTTGCAATGGGAGAAGTGCTTAGCTTTGGGTTCAATCTTGCGGTGTCCTTTCCCAGTGACAGTAGGGGCGGCAAGGCACGTATAGTATTGTTTCCATCGAGGATAACAAGATGGGTTTTTTTATCATATTGCATGAATTTATCCCTCTACATCATGTCATCTTCCTTAAGGCGTACTCTGTTCTTATGAGCTTAATACTCTAGATGCATGCTGGATAGCGGTCGATGTGTGGAGTAATAGTAGTAGATGCAGGCAGGAGTCGGTCTACTTGTCTCGGACGTGATGCCTATATACATGATCATACCTAGATATTCTCATAACTATGCTCAATTCTGTCAATTGCTCAACAGTAATTTGTTCACCCACCGTAGAATACTTATGCTCTCGAGAGAAGCCACTAGTGAAACCTATGGCCCCCGGGTCTATCTTCATCATATTAATCTTCCAACACTTAGTTATTTCCGTTGCTTTTTACTTTGCATCTTTATCACAAAAATACCAAAAATATTATCCTATCATATCTCACTCTCGTAAGTGACCGTGTAGGGATTGACAACCCCTTATCGAGTTGGTTGCGAGGATTTATTTGTTTTGTGTAGGTACGAGGGACTCGCGCGTAGCCTCCTACTGGATTGATACCTTGGTTCTCAAAAACTGAGGGAAATACTTATGCTACTTTGCTGCATCACCCTTTCCTCTTCAAGGGAAAACCAACGCAATGCTCAAGAGGTAGCAAGAAGGATTTCTGGCGCCGTTGCCGGGGAGGTGTACGCAAAAGTCAACATACCAAGTACCCATCACAAACCTTTATCTCCCGCATTACATTATTTTCCATTTGCCTCTCGTTTTCCTCTCCCCCACTTCACCCTTGCCATTTTATTCGCCCTCTCTTTTTCGTTTGCCTCTTTTTTCCCGTCTCTTGTTTACTCGTGTGTTGGATTGCTTGTTTGTCACGATGGCTCAAGATAATACCAAATTGTGTGACTTTACCAATACCAACAATAATGATTTCCTTAGCACTCTGATTGCTCCTCTTACCAATACCGAATCTTGTGAAATCAATGCTGCTTTGTTGAATCTTGTCATGAAAGATCAATTCGCTGGCCTTCCTAGCGAAGATGCCGCTAGTCATCTAAATAGCTTCGTTGATTTGTGTGACATGCAAAAGAAGGAAGATGTTGATAATGATATTGTTAAATTGAAGCTATTTCCTTTTTCACTTAGAGATCGTGCTAAAGCTTGGTTTTCGTCTTTGCCTAAAAATAGTATTGATTCTTGGAATAAGTGCAAAGATGCTTTTATCTCTAAGTATTTTCCTCCCGCTAAGATCATCTCTCTTAGAAACGATATTATGAATTTTAAGCAACTTGATCATGAACATGTTGCACAAGCTTGGGAGAGGATGAAATTAATGATACGTAATTGTCCTACACATGGTTTGAATTTATGGATGATCATACAAAATTTTTATGCCGGATTGAATTTTGCTTCTAGAAATCTTTTAGATTCGGCCGCGGGAGGCACTTTTACGGAAATCACTTTAGGAGAAGCTACTAAACTCCTAGATAATATTATGGTCAATTATTCTCAATGGCACACTGAAAGATCTACTAATAAAAAAGTGCATGCGATAGAAGAAATTAATGTTTTGAGTGGAAAGATGGATGAACTTATGAAATTATTTGCTAAGAGTGTTTTTCTGATCCTAATGATATGCCATTGTCTAGTTTGATTGAGAATAATAATGAATCTATGGACGTGAATTTTGTTGGTAGGAATAATTTTGGTAACAACGCGTATAGAGGAAACTTTAATCCCAGGCCTTATCCTAGTAATTCCTCTAATAATTATGGTAATTCCTACAACAACTCTTATGGAAATTTTAATAAGATGCCCTCTGAATTTCAGACTAGTGTTAAGGAATTTATGAATTCACAAAAGAATTTCAATGCCTTGCTTGAAGAAAAATTGCTTAATGTTGATAAATTGGCTAGGAACGTTGATAGAATTTCTCTTTATGTTGATTCTTTGAAACTGATATCTATTCCTCCTAAGCATGATATCAATGAGTTTCTCAAAGCCATGAGAATTTCCATTGATGAGTGCAAAGAAAGAACCGCTAGGATGCGTGCTAAGAAAGATTGCTTTATAAAAGCATGTTCTTCTAATTTCTATGAAAATAAAGATGAAGATCTAAAAGTTATTGATGTGTCCCCTATTAAATCTTTGTTTTGCAATATGAATCTTGATAATGATGGGACTGAATATGATCCACCTTTACCTAGAAGGCGTTCCAAAAATTCGGAGTTTTTAGATCTTGATGCTAAATTTGATAAAAGTGGGATTAAAGAGAACAAAACCCTAGATATTAATAAACCCACTATTTTGGATTTCAAGGAATTTAATTATGATAGTTGCTCTTTGATAGATTGTATTTCCTTGTTGCTATCCGTGCTAAATTCTCCTCATGCTTATAGTCAAAATAAAGCTTTTACCAAACACATCGTTGATGCTTTGATGCAATCTTATGAAGAAAAACTTGAGTTGGAAGTTTCTATCCCTAGAAAACTTTATGATGAGTGGGAACCTACTATTAAAATTAAGATTAAAGATCATGAATGCTATGCTTTGTGTGATTTGGGTGCTAGTGTTTCCACGATTCCAAAAACTTTGTGTGATTTGCTAGGTTTCCATGATTTTGATGATTGCTCTTTAAACTTGCACCTTGCGGATTCCACTATTAAGAAACCTATGGGAAGAATTAATGATGTTCTTATTGTTGAAAATAGGAACTATGTGCCCGTAGATTTTATTGTTCTTGATATAGATTGCAATCCTTCATGTCCTATTATTCTTGGTAGACCTTTTCTTAGAACGATTGGTGCAATTATTGATATGAAGGAAGGGAATATTAGATTCCAATTTCCATTAAAGAAAGGCATGGAACACTTCCCTAGGAAGAAAATAAAACTACCATATGAATCTATTATGAGAGCCACTTATGGATTGCCAACTAAAGATGGCAATACCTAGATCTATCCTTGCTTTTATGCCTAGCTAGGGGCGTTAAACGATAGCGCTTGTTGGGAGGCAAGCCAATTTTATTTTTAGTTTTTTGCTTTTTGCTTCTGTTTAGGAATAAATGTTTGATCTAGCCTCTTGTTAGATGTGTTTTTATGTTTTAATTAGTGTTTGTGCCAAGTTAAACCTATAGGATCTTCTTGGATGATAGTTATTTGATCTTGCTGTAATTTCCAGAAACTTTCTGTTCACGAAAACAATTGTTAAAAATCACCAGAACGTGATAAAATCTTGATTCCAATTGCTGCTGATCAATAAACAAATTATCTAGGTCTTCCTATTTTGGCTGATTTTTGGAGTTCCAGAAGTTTGCGTTAGTTACAGATTACTACAGACTGTTCTGTTTTTGACAGATTCTGTTTTTCGTGCGTTGTTTGCTTATTTTGATGAATCTATGGCTAGTAAAATAGTTTATAAACCATAGAGAAGTTGGAAAACAGTAGGTTTAACACCAATATAAATAAAGAATGAGTTCATTACAGTACCTTGAATTGGTATTTTGTTTTCTTTCGCTAACGGAGCTCACGAGATTTTCTGTTAAGTTTTGTGTTGTGAAGTTTTCAAGTTTTGGGTGAAAGATTTGATGGATTATGGAACAAGGAGTGGCAAGAGCCTAAGCTTGGGGATGCCCATGGCACCCCCAAGATAATCTAAGGACACCAAAAAGCCAAAGCTTGGGGATGCCCCGGAAGGCATCCCCTCTTTCGTCTACTTCCATCGGTAACTTTACTTGGAGCTATATTTTTATTCACCACATGATATGTGTTTTGCTTGGAGCGTCTTGTATGATTTGAGTCTTTGATTTTTAGTTTACCACAATCATCCTTGCTGTACACACCTTTTGAGAGAGACACACATGATTCAGAAATTATTAGAATACTCTATGTGCTTCACTTATATCTTTTGAGTTATATAGTTTTGCTCTAGTACTTCACTTATATCTTTTAGAGCATGGTGGTGGATTTGTTTTATAGAAACTATTGGTCTCTCATGCTTCACTTAGATTATTTTGAGAGTCTTAAATAGAATGGTAATATTCTTAAGTCCTAATATGCTAGGTATTCAAGATTAGTAAAAAACTTTCTTATGAGTGCGTTGAATACTAAGAGAAGTTTGATGCTTGGTGATTGTTTTGAGACATGGAGGTACTGATATTAAAGTCGTGCTAGTTGAGTAGTTGTGAATTTGAGAGATACTTGTGTTGAAGTTTGCAAGTCCCGTAGCATGCACGTATGGTAAACGTTATGTAACAAATTTGAAACATGAGGTGTTCTTTGATTGTCTTCCTTATGAGTGGCGGTCGGGGACGAGCGATGGTCTTTTCCTACCAATCTATCCCCCTAGGAGCATGCGCGTAGTGCTTGGTTTTTGATGACTTGTAGATTTTTGCAATAAGTATGTGAGTTCTTTATGACTAATGTTGAGTCCATGGATTATACGCACTCTCACCTTTCCACCATTGCTAGCCTCTTCGGTACCGTGCATTGCCCTTTCTCACATTGAGAGTTGGTGCAAACTTCGCCGATGCATCCAAACCCCGTGATATGATACGCTCTTTCACACATAAACCTCCTTATATCTTCCTCAAAACAGCCACCATACCTACCTATTATGGCATTTCCATAGCCATTCCGAGATATATTGCCATGCAACTTTCCACCATCCAGTTTATCATGACACGTTCATCATTGTCATATTGCTTCGCATGATCATGTAGTTGACATAGTATTTGTGGCAAAGCCACCGTTCATAATTCCTTCATACATGTCACTCTTGGTTCGTTGCATATCCCGGTACACCGCCGGAGGCATTCATATAGAGTCATACTTTGTTCTAGTATCGAGTTGTAATCATTGAGTTGTAAATAAATAGAAGTGTGATGATCATCATTTTCTAGAGCATTGTCCCAAGTGAGGAATATAAAAAAAAAAGAGAAAGGCCATAAAAAAAGAGAAGGCCCAAAAAATGAGAGAAAAAGAGAGAAGGGACAATGTTACTATCCTTTACCACACTTGTGCTTCAAAGTAGCACCATAATCTTCATGATAGAGAGTCTCTTGTTTTGTCACTTTCATATACTAGTGGGAATTTTTCATTATAGAACTTGGCTTGTATATTCCAACAATGGGCCTCCTCAAGTGCCCTAGGTCTTTGTGAGCAAGCAAGTTGGATGCACACCCAGTTAGTTTCTTTTGTTGAGCTTTCACATATTTATAGCTCTAGTGCATCCGTTGCATGGCAATCCCTACTCCTTTAACATCAATCGATGGGCATCTCCATAGCTCATTGATTAGTCTCGTTGATGTGAGACTTTCTCCTTTTTTGTCTTCTCCACATAACCTCCATCATCATATTCTATTCCACCCATAGTGCTATGTCCATGGCTCGCGCTCATGTATTGCGTGAAGGTTTATAAGTTTGAGATTACTAAAGTATGAAACAATTGCTTGGCTTGTCATCGGGGTTGTGCATGATGAGAGCATTTTTGTGTGACGAAGATGGAGCATGACTAAACTATATGATTTTGTAGGGATGAACTTTCTTTGGCCATGTTATTTTGAGAGGACATAATTGCTTAGTTAGAATGCTTGAAGTATTATTATTTTTATGTCAATATGAACTTTTATCTTGAATCTTTCGGATCTGAATATTCATACCACAATTAAGAAGAATTACATTGAAATTATGCCAAGTAGCACTCCGCATCAAAAATTCTGTTTTTATCATTTACCTACTTGAGGACGAGCAGGAATTAAGCTTGAGGATGCTTGATACGTCTCCAACGTATCTATAATTTTTGATTGCTCCATGCTATATTATCTTCTGTTTTGGACATTATTGGGCTTTATTATTCACTTTTATATTATTTTTGGGACTAACCTATTAACCAGAGGCCCAGCCCAGAATTGCTGTTTTTTTTGCCTATTTCAGAGTTTCGCAGAAAAAGAATATCAAACGGAGTCCAAACGGAATGAAACCTTCGGGAACGTGATTTTCGGAACGAACATGATCCAGGAGACTTGGACCCTACGTCAAGAAACAAAAGAGGAAGCCACGAGGTAGGGGGGCGCGCCTACCCCCCCAGGGCGCGCCCTCCACCCTCGTGGGCCCCCTGTTGCTCCACCGACGTACTTCTTCCTCCTATATATACCTACGTACCCCCAAACGATCAGATACGGAGCCAAAAACCTAATTCCACCGCCGCAACCTTCTGTACCCATGAGATCCCATCTTGGGGCCTGTTCCGGAGCTCCGCCGGAGGGGGCATCCATCATGGAGGGCTTCTACATCAACACCATAGCCTCTCCGATGAAGTGTGAGTAGTTTACCTCAGACCTTCGGGTCCATAGTTAGTAGCTAGATGGCTTTCTCTCTCTTTTTGGATCTCAATACAATGTTCTCCCCTCTCTCGTGGAGATCTATTTGATGTAATCTTCTTTTGCGGTGTGTTTGTTGAGACCGATGAATTGTGGGTTTATGATCAAGTTTATCTATGAACAATATTTGAATCTTCTCTGAATTCTTTTATGTATGATTGGTTATCTTTGCAAGTCTCTTCGAATTATCAATTTGGTTTGGCCTACTAGATTGATCTTTCTTGCGATGGGATAAGTGCTTAGCTTTGGGTTTAATCTTGCGGTGTCCTTTCCCAGTGACAGTAGGGGCAGCAAGGTGCGTATAGTATTGTTGCCATCGAGGATAACAAGATGGGGTTTTATCATATTGCATGAATTTATCCCTCTACATCATGTCATCTTGCTTAAGGCGTTACTCTGTTCTTATGAACTTAATACTCTAGATGCATGCTGGATAGCGGTCGATGTGTGGAGTAGTAGTAGTAGATGCAGGTAGGAGTCGGTCTACTTGTCTTGGACGTGATGCCTATATACATGATCATACCTAGATATTCTCATAACTATGCTCAATTCTGTCAATTGCTCAACAGTAATTTGTTCACCCACCGTAGAATACTTATGCTCTCGAGAGAAGCCACTAGTGAAACCTATGCCCCCCGGGTCTATCTTCATCATATTAATCTTCCAACACTTAGTTATTTCCGTTTCTTTTTACTTTGGTTTTATTTTACTTTGCATCTTTATCAAAAAAATACCAAAAATATTATCCTATCATATCTATCAGATCTCACTCTCGTAAGTGACCGTGTAGGGATTGACAACCCCTTATCGCGTTGGTTGCGAGGATTTATTTGTTTTGTGTAGGTACGAGGGACTCGCGCGTAGCCTCCTACTGGATTGATACCTTGGTTCTCAAAAACTGAGAGAAATACTTACGCTACTTTGCTGCATCACCCTTTGCTCTTCAAGGGAAAACCAACGCAGTGCTCAAGAGGTGGCAGTACTCACGCTTCGTGCCCAGCCACACCCGCGCGGGTACACGGTGGAGCTCATTTCTGTATGAAATGGCAGCCCACGTGCTAATTTGAACGCGTGTAGCGGTTGTTTACCTACGGAGGTCGTGTACCACGCGTGCACGAAACAAAGTTCAACTCGATGCGTTGGCGCGTTATTTTTAAATAAAGTTATATCGCTCAATGGCACGTACACAGAATATAAAACGATTTTTATGGAGAAAAAGGTAGTCCGCTCCACTATATACAATGGAGCCTCCCTGCCTGGTTTGTCTCTCTTCAGAGTATCTCACACAAGGCCGCGGTGGCCTCTCTCTCTCTCACCGTTGGTCACTGATCCAGCCGCATCCCGTCCGCCGGCGGAAAGGGAGGACGTGCACCATTTCTCCGTTCGACGGCGCCGAGGCGACACGTCCCGATCTGCGGTACACGCCGTTCTCTCTGACCAAGCTCCGGCACGGTAGGGCTTACGCCACCTGCTCACTGCCGCAGTATGGGAAGATTCCGCCTGCCGCCGCTCACCTAGTTACATCCCGACGACCTCCAGGTATCCCCTCCGGCCTTGCTCCACTCCTGTCTTCCCACGTCGCTGCATGTGGATCTTCCATAGTTCTTTGCACAAAACGTAGCTTGTCCGACGTACTTTCCATTTTGCAATCTCGTCCTCACACCGTTTTAGACAAACACAACCGTGTTGTTATCTTCCCTTAGGACAAGGAATATGCTTCTTTCTTGTCGTCGCAACTGTCATCAACAATATTTGTCTTTTTACAAATTTCAAATGGGCATATTTTAGAGTGTTGATTCACTCATTTTGCTTCATATGTGTACTCCCTCCGTTCCTAAATATTTGTCTTTCTAGAGATTTCAACAAGTGACTACATACGGAGCAAAATGAGTGAATCTACACTCTAAAATATGTCTATATACATCCGTATGTAGTACTCCATTTGAATCTCTAAAAAGACAAATATTTGAGTAGTCACTCGTTGAAATCTCTAGAAAGACACATACTCCGAAGTATACTTAAGAACCGAGGGGGTAGTGCACAGCCGCATGGGAGACTCAGACCGGTCGTTGCGCTGCATTAATAGTGAGTAATGAGCAGTCAAATCATAAGCCCTACCTTTCCCACTGTAAGTTGCTCGGAAGAAGCAACCATCAATACGCTCTTCTTTGAATCCGCTCATACTACTCCATCCGTCACTGTTTATAGAGCGGGCTTCAGAAAAAGAGAAAATCTCTGGGACCAAGGCGACTAGCGATCGGCCTGAAAAATAGCATTGGTAGTTATAGCACGGCGTCTATTACTAGAGGAAATAATGTGTACACACATGCATGCAGTGCTTCCACCCCGGGTACACACATGCATGCACTTACTCCACTCCGTAGTACTACATCGAGAGAAAATTGCGGTTACCACGCCCTAATTAACTGAGCATTAAACCAAACGCGTCTAAAGTCTCTCTGGTGGTGGAAATGCAATTAGAGAAATGCATCATAATGAAGCGCGCCCTGTAAACAGTGACGGAGGGAGGAGTAGTATGAAGGTGCAAAACCAAGTACGCGTATGGCCAGTCGGTCAACGCACCTCCTCTTGGCATATCACTGACATGTGGGACCTGAGTGTGAGCAAACCGATCTCAATTGACGGCAAAATGGCCAACCCGCCGTTCCTTGAGAGAGACGAGGAGCGAGAACACACAGACGGGATCGCACGGAGGCCAAGATATATTCGAGCATGGTTGATCGATATCATCATTACATGTTGGGCTGTCGTTTTCCGCCCTTCTCCGGAATAAATGTGTACTTTATCAAAGATTAAGAAAAATAAGAGTACAGAGGATCCACCATGCGGTTCTAGTAGTAGTACTACTCGTACTACTAAACCTTGCGCTTGGCTCTTCGCCTCTTCGTGAAGTCGAAGTACTCCGTATGTTCGGTACTACAGTGTATGCCTCAGGCAATCTGACACCGAATGAACTGATGCATGTCCACCGCCTGGGCGAGGGTACGTTGCATTAGTCAAAAGGCGTAAGCGAGCTTCACCTTGTCCTGCAAGCTTCTCCTCATTCTGCGAGTTGATGGGACACACCAACAAGTAGTGCTAGTCCATACTCCCTCCTTTCCGGTTAATATGGCTTAATCTTTTTTGCGGGTAAATGAGAGAGCTCTATTCATACATAAGCATTCTTAGGACGATCAGCCAAGACACTGTTCACTAGGAAGCAAGGTACCCCGCAAAAAAAGAAGTAGGAAGCGAGGTGTTTCATGAAGCCAGCTCTCGGCCACATTCAAAGAGCAGCAAGAACGGTTCACACAAAGATGCGCCGCAAGGTTTGCTGACTTGTTTACATGCTGAATAACAAAAAAAAGAGGAAATATTACCGAGCGCTCCTATTTGTAACAGGATATGAGCCAGAATTAAGCGAGAATTGTGGCAAGTGTTCCATGCAATCGACTTCCATTATCACATGCGAGAACCCTCAAAGAGAACCAAATGTGTTGAAGATTGCTTTATCACATTTTAAAAATATAATAAGAGTGCAGACGCTCCTCCATCCGGTTCCTAGTACTAGTATATTACCTCTATAGACTATAGTAGTAGTACTAGTAAACTTTGCGCTTGGCTGTTCGCCTCTTCGGGAAGTGCAACAATAATAGTAATACTACTTCCTCCGTTTCAGTTTACAAGTCCTACACGATACCTAGGTTGCCAATTTTATCACTCTAATATAAACTACATAACATAGAAATTATAACTTTTGGAAGTAGAACATCTGAAGTTTATATTGGTATATTTTTTGTAATATATGACTTGTATTAGGTTGTTCAAATTGACGACTTAGGGGCACGCGCACACCTTGTAAACTGAGAGAGAGGGAGTAGTATAGTGTATGCTTCTGGCAATCTGACACCGAATTAACTGTTGCACGTCCACCGCCTGAGCGAAGGACAGCTTGCATTAGTCAAAAGTTTCTCCTTGTCCTGCGAGCCACCGCGCGCAAGCTTCTCCCGTCCTGCAAGCTTCTCCTCGTTCGGCAAGTTGACGGGACACATCAATGTAATGCTAGTCCATACTGCCTCCTCTCCGGTTAATATGGCTTAATTTCAAACGAGATAAATACACTCTCTGTCACTATATATTTGTAAAAATACGGTCAGTGGACTTCATAATACGCTCATTGCGCTCAATATATAATTTTCCGATGTTTATACGGTCACTAGCTCACCCTGGCTGAGTATGTGTGTGCATGCACGTGTAGGTTGAGCACTTGAGAGTGACCGTGTGTGTTCCGTCGTGTGCTCGGACATGCATGCATTAGGGCGTCGCGCGCGTTTTTGCGTCCATGTGTACGTGTGACTGTTGCATACACGTAGGGGGAGTATGTGTAGGGGCCACTAAAGGAGCAGTCAAATCACATAGTAAGTTAGTCGGAAGAAGCAACCATCATTTCACTCTTCAATGACACGTACGCAATATAAAATGGTTGATATGGAGAGAAAAAGAAAACCACTATATATACACTAGCAGGAGCCTAAGCTACAAGCCTGCTTGCTTGGGTTGCTCTCTTCACAAGCATAGAACAATGGTGGCCACACCGCTGGTCACATATCCGGCCTGATCCCGCAGCTGGGGGAAGGGAACAATGTTCTGCGTAGACGCGGTCGACATCGGCGAGGGAGAAAATCCATAGTCGGTGCGTCCCAATCGGGGGTCACCGCGGTATGGGTCGATGCCGCGTCCCAACCGCCCTTCTAGCTACAGCCCGACGTCCGTTTCGAAAATATTAGTGCATGTCAACAAAAATTATACTAGTATCGTTGTTCCGTTTCGAAAAAAAGCATATAAGCTGTTACTTCTTACCCAAAGGATCTTTATATCCAACAGAACCAAAATATCCATTCGACTGTTCGAAATTACTTTCACTGCTGATCTGATGTCGAGGTAATTGCGGCATCGCCACCAAAACCCACCATCTCTTAAGCTAAAGTAGACCGAGCTAACCCCTACATTAGCATATTACTAAGATAAACAGAAGGCACTGTAGAATCATTTAGGACGTGGGCTTGTCAATCTGAATGTGGAGGGACACCAGCTTAGCCCCGGCCAGCAGCTTGGGGGGAACTGTGAAGAAGGTCAGCTCCTGCACGGCGACGTCGCCGGGATCCCTGCTGCTTGTCACCTCCATTTCCACCTTGACGGCGTCGGTCCTGCCTTTGGGCTCCCCCGGCGGGCCGTTCACCCACATCTTGGCCACGTAGTGCGGCAGTGGGGACGCCCCCGCTCTGATGCAGACGACCGACACGGCGATAGGCGCGCCGATGTCGAGCACGCCGCCGACCAAGAAAAACGCGCGGCCGCCCTCCTCCGCGAACAACAAGAGCCGTGGCTCCGACAGTGGCACTTGCAGCTGGAGCGCCTTGCCGTACTGGATCCTGTGCACGGGCATGGGATGCACGGCGCTGATGTGGTGGGAGAGCACCGGCGGTGGGCCTTCGTAGCCGCAGACGAGCACGGGGCATTTGCAGGGCGCGAGCGGACACACGCTCTGGTGATCGGCGAGCTTGTGGTAAGTGACGTAGAGCCCACAGCCTTCGTGCGGGCACTCCACCCTCACCGAGGAGAGGACGGCGTGCACCGCCGTGTTCCGCACGTCGAAGCTACCGCCGCGCTCGCACTTCTGGCACTGCCGCTGGTTCACGGGGCGCTCGACGAGGCAGTCCGCGGAAGCCAGGTGCCCTCCCTTGCACTGCACAAATCAATCGAACAACACATCAATCAAGAAACCTGCACCTTGCTCGATCAGCCGAACGGACGAGGTGTATTCGAACCTCATACACTGGAGGCTTCAAGGGGCGGAGGCACAAGGGGCAGTGGAGCACGGTGAGGTCCATCGAGACCATAGAGAGCTCCATCGTCGAGTCATGTTCCATCTGCATGATCTCGCCCTCCTCGTGCACAACCATCTCTCGCTTTATTAGGGCCGGGGCATTACAAAGCTTTACCGTCACATATTCATACTACTTCAAGGTGCATTAAATCAACACATGCAAGTATCAAAAGGAGAGTCACGGCATGCATGCATGCGTTGTAATTAATGCATCGGTAAACGCAAATAATTGAAATAAGTATATCGAGTGCAGTGCTTTGATGTGTCGCGTCAACTCGTACAAGACCGAGAAGTTTGATTACTACAACGCCCTCTCGCCTTAACCGCACCTGCCTTTGGCTGCATGACAGGTGGGCCACCTACCTGTTGGGCCCACCTGTCATGGACGCAAAGGCAGGAGCAGTAAGTCAATGAAGTTGCGTCCCTTCCTCGCCCATGAGCGTGGTGGCTGGCAGGACTAGGAGAAGCTTTCGTTCGCTACACGCTCTCCCTCCCGTACGCGGTGGACATGCAGCAGTTCAATCGGTGTCAGATGGTCAGAAGCATACTGTAGTACTCCTCCACTGCAGTAGTACTCCATCATTTTGTTCGACTTCCCGAAGAGGCGAAGAGCCAAGCGCAGCCCGGACGCTCGTGTGGCAGTTTCATGTGTAGAGTAGTCTAGGATAGCGTGTACCGTGCCTGTAAGCTTAAAATCGTTGGGGTCGGCTCCATGCTATATTTTTTTGATTAAAATAATATTCTGGCCCTACCTGTCATCCTGGTGATTCTAGTTTGCACGCTCATCTGGTCAAGACAGGAATATATATTTTAATTTGTGGTGGGGTAAATGTTAGAGGTTGCAACAAATGGAGTATTGTACACTGCGGGTCTTTCATCCAAGTTTAGAGGCAACCATGTGGGGCCAGTGTTATGATGTGTCGCGTAAACTTGTACAATGAGGAGAAGCTTGATTTTACTACTACACACCTTCTCCCTCGCCCATGCGCGTGGTGGCTCGCAGACGAGGACAGGCTTTTGCTTATAGTACTAGTACAACAAGCTATCCCTCCCGCTCGCAGTGGATGGACATGCAGCAGTGGATTCAATACTATAGAAGCAGTTGTAGTAACATCATTGTTCGTCTTCTCGAAGAGGCGAAGAGCCAAGTGCAACCCAAACTTGGCAGTTGCGAACCTTGGAGCACGCATATAGCCAGGCTCTTGCATGAGACAAAATTGCTATGTGAGCCCACTATTGTAGTACTCCCTCCGTCTGGAAATACTTGTCATCAAAATGAATAAAACGGGATGTATCTAGATGTATATTAGTTCTAGATACATCTTTTTTATCCATTTTGATGACAAGTATTTTCGGACGGAGGGAGTACTTGCTAGTATAGCCCTGTAAACCAGAAAGGAGTATTTGCCTTTCTAGAGATTTCAACAAGTGACTAGACTACACCGAGACGGAGTACATATGGAGCAAAATGAGTGAATCTACACCGTAAATAAATACGTAGTTCTCTCATTTTCCTCTCGGCCTTGGTCGCGGTGCACAATATTGAGTATACTAGTACTATCATCTTGAAATTTACGAAGTCACCATAGGCACCTCGTCGTCGACGGGAACGTCTCCTGACACGCGATAGACGCGAGCGGCAGTCGCCTCCATAGGTGCTTGAATGCCAAGGAGGGAGAGGATAGCGGTTCCCGAGATGTTGAACGGTCAATGATGCATCCTCAAATTACTCTACATGCAGAGGGGATTAATTGGAGAAGCAGAATAGAGCCAGCATGATGTGAATGCAACAGAGTTTGGATTCTCATATAAAGGCGCCCCACCACTCCAATCCATCTACTCCTAGTCTTTGCGCAACACTGCTCGCTCCAATCCGAGACCAAGTGACCAGAAGCCAGAAGCACCTATGGAGGCGATGGTCGCAAGTGGCAGTCGGCTGTGCCAAATCATCCAAGGCGCCGGCCTGCGGCCCCGCACCGCGCAGCGTTTCCAAACGGTGCTGGCGACCGCAGCGTCGTAGCCCTCGCCGACGCCGGCTTCGCCTCTCACATGGACGACATGATGGTCAACTCCATCCGCAAGTTCGCCGCCGTCAAGAAGCGTGTAGCGAAAGCTCCTACTAGTCCTGCCAGCTACCACGCTCATGCGCGAGGGAGGGACTCAGCTTCATTGACTTACTACTCCTGCCTTTGCGTCTATGACAGGTGGGCCCAACAGGTGGTTGGCCCACCTGTCATGCAGCTAAAGGCAGGTGTAGTTAAGGCACCGGAGCTCAGTCCGCGAGGGAGAGGGCGTTGTAGTAATCAAACTTCTCGGTCTTGTACGAGTTGACGCGACACATCAAAGCACTGCACTCGATATAAGTCTTTTTACACATTTCAAATGGACTACTACATACGGATGTATGTAGACATATTTTGCTTCGTATGTAGTCACTTGTTGCAATCTCTAAAAAGACTTATATTTGGAAACGGAGGGAGTACAACGCATGCATGCATGCCGTGACTTCTCTTTTGATACTTGCATGTGTTGATTTGATGCACCTTGCCAAAATTTGACTATAAATTTAACTAACCAAATATTCATGCATGTCACAAAAAATTACGGGGCTGTTTGGATTGTGACTATGTTTGTCTTATGTTGCCACATTATCTTTCCCACACTTGCCTAACTTGAGTTGCTCAAATTGTTAGACACACTTTGGCTTGCCTAAGGGAATCTTGCCACACTTTTTGTGTCTATGACATGTGGGGTTCACTGCTAATAAAAAAATCTTGTCTTAGGAGTGGCTAATAAAAAAGACTTATATTTAGGAACGGAGGGAGTAGAAAATAAATAATAATGCATGTTGGGGCAACCCACGTTTCCGATAATTTTAGCCGTGGGCTTGTTCACAATTTTTACGAGGGGGTGGTTGTTCATTTAATGGAGGGACTTGTACCAGACTTGAACGATACAAAGTGCGACCTGGCACACCGTAACACCACTTGGAACAAGCGGGTAGCTATCTCAAAAAACAATCAACAACTAAAAAAAGGGCGACCTGGCACGTAGTACACAATTTTAAACGATTGTTTTGATGGAGTGAAAAAGGAAAACTACCCCACTACGTATATATAGGCCGGAGCCTCCGCGCTTGCGTGCTAGGGTTGCTCTATTCACACACTCTCATCCTCTCCAGATCTAAACAAGATAGGGGTGGTAACACTGTCTTTCTCCCTTCAAAAAACACTGTCTTTCTATCCTCACCGCTGGTTACAGATCCGGACGTATTCCCCTCCGCCGGTGAAGGGGAGGAGGGGCAGCGTTTAGGCCGTCGTCGACAGTGAGAAAGGAGACCCACTGCCGGCCGCACCGTTATCTCTGGCCGAGTGCCGGCGCGGGAGGTCCTCCGATCCCTTCGTCGTTGCCCTAGTGTGGGCGGATCCGGCCTCCCGCCGCCCACCTATCCACATCCCGACGACCTTCAGGTATATCTTCCTTCGAAACCACCTTAGCTCTACTTTCCCAGCTCGCTACGTCGCTGCATGTGCATCATTTTCTACCTCTCAGCCCCTCTCGATCGGATGGTCCAACGTCACCTATTTTTTTCTTCTATTGTTAGAGGTAAATCTACTTCATGGAGTCGAATCTTGTACTTGGTTCAAACAAGAAATAAAGTGGGGGTGGGGGAATTTAGTATGTAGTACATCGGACTTGGTACAAACAGGAAGGAAAGGGGGTGAAAGTAGTACAGACTGGTCATCCAACCAGTCTCTTGGTCGAAAAAGGAAATATAGGGGTAACACTGAACACAGTGGTATGACCAGGACTAGATTTGCTATCCACACATAGGAGTAGGTGGCTAGAGTGAACAAAAATGGGACCAACCCAGATATGTTTCTTGGATGTTTGTTTCTCGGGGCAACAAACTATGAATCACCACTTTATGCCCCTGTTTAGGTACATGGTGCTGGACTGCTGGTGCACCCACTGTCCCATGCCCTTATACCAAATATTTAGTTGTTCTTAATCTAATGTCCCTGGTAAAAATGAAGCCACACCACTGTTATAAGCCATGACAAGTTTAGCCAGATGTTTTTGCCTGTAATTGTTTGAGACTCTGACTGTTTCCTCTGTAGCTTTTTGTGTAAACATGGATATCCATTTCACTTGGTTGCTATTGCGACCTTTTGGTGCACTGCACAAAACTCTTCTTAAAAGAAGTGACTTTTGTGCTGTTTAACTGGAATGTCAGAATGGAACAGTTGGTTCATTTCGGTGGAACTGCACAAGGGGAGATCTGTGTTCCAATCCTCATCATCCATATTGGCACCATAACCTTCCCTTAGGTAAGAATGATATTTAATGCATGTGTTCATCTCTATTTTGTGACTGCCATGAGAAAATAATGCTATTTTTTACTAGTACACTTGTACTCCCTCACTGACAAAACCAATTCTAAAATAGAAGGCCAATCATGTACTTGGTTTCACCAACTGGTGAGGAGAATGAGAAACAGAGCATGAAGAGGAAGAAGAAGAATAAACAGTGCCAAGGCGATCTTGCTGAAGCCAGAGTCCTCAGTCGAGGCCATTCAAGGGCTCCGGCAATGACTACCTTACATGTGAGACGATCCTCCAGGGAGCCCTTCCACTTCTGCTGTCTCACTTAATTAATTAGGAGTACTTAAGTACCACTAATTTATTGCTGCCTAATTTTCCCGTCGGAGTTAAACAAATCGTTAGTAGCACCCTATGTTGAATCATGTACGTGTGTATGTTTGTCTATGGAGGTGAATCATGTGGTGGAGCAGGGAGGGAATATTATTAGTGTCATGACATAATAGTGCTATTATCTTGCATGTCAATTTATTGCCATTGGTTCAATGAGGCAATGTTTTGCGTATTGTCCATCATGAATTTGATGCTACTGTTAGAGTAATATGCTAATGTCTTTCTATCCTTTCTCACTAAGCTAATGAAGGTTTCACCTTGTTCCTACTTGTGCAAACAGGGATCATGTTGTGCCAATCATTCATTTTAGTGGAACTACACAAGACAATACAATGAACTGTATCCCAGCCCGTGCTTTAATTCTGCTGGAAGTTCTTGATAATCTTTCGATATAATCTCAGCACTGGTAAACAAGAGTGATTTCAACCATACATTTGAAGTGCACAAAAATATATACTATTGAGTGATTCCAGTGAGTGATTTATCATCTCTTATGGGACTACATGAATAAGCTTTTTTCCTCAGGTTGGTACGGGCCTAAGGCCTTCATCCATATTAGTTTGCTGTCATCTCTATTTGTATCGTGCTACTGTCATGAGAAACTCCTTTATCTTTGCACGTTAAAGTTTTGTAACCTATGATACATGGCAATGCTTTGAGCGTTGAGCTAATTGGCACTGATTAAATAAACTAATACCTCTCTTTAAGCAAGACTACTATGTTGCTAACTTTACCCATTAAGATAATGAGGGTGCTTCTATTTGTTAGTGTATGTTTCATCAACTAGTCCCATTATTACAGTAATCTCACTCTCTCAATATATGTGCCAACAGGGATGCTCGATTTTGGTGGAACTGCACAAAAACTTTGGGTGCTTCATTGCCTCGACAGCTTCCGTCCTTTCCTGTCAGTCGCTAATCTGGTCCTGCTTTCTTCCTTTGCTGTCAGTCGCTTGGCTTATCTCGGCTTCCAGTCAAAGGCAAAAGTAATTGATATGCTACCTCACACAGGTTGGTACTGGTCTTTATCCTGATTACTGTGCTTGTCATGTATTGGTAATTTGGTATTGTGCTACTGTTTGCCGACTTTATAAAGGAGTAACTTGGAGCCTGAACTCACAGGCAAATCATTGCATTGGGTGATTTGAGTAGAACTGCACAAAAAGATCAGATGGACAGATACTTATGCTGCTGCTATGTACTCCAAAGTTCACTCAGACAAGCATCAATGTTGACAAGAAGTGCCTATATTCATTCAAGTATCAACCGACATCAACCAGTTGTCAAACTCCAAGTATTAGGAGAGTGAACACTAAAAATATTGCTTGGCGCATAGCCCAGAAAAACACAGTCCAGTCTTTGGTCCCAACTTGTGCCTTTTGGTTATCGGCAGATATGGTAGCGAACTGTATGGCATGGAGTCTAAAGATTCCACACAAGTTGGTTGACGCGTATATTCATCTGGCACTTAATCAGTCTGCACGCCAGGGATGCTCCATTTTAGTTGAACTGCACAAAAAATTTGGGTGGTTCATTTTCTCAACCGCCTCCTTTCTCGTTTGCAATGTAGAATTTTGGCGAGCTATAGGACCAAAATGAGCCAGTAAACTAGTTGGATGAAAGTAGTGGCCAAGTTGCTCAAACCTCCCTCGGCATGAGGCCACTATTTGAGGATAAACCTACAAGCAAGTTCAGACTGTCTGTGCTGCCTCTTATGTACTCAAAAGTTTACTCGTACAAGCATTAATTTTAGCAAGAAGTACCTCCGACTGAACACCATTTACCAGTCTGCAATGTAGAATTTTGGCGAGCTACAAGACCAAGATGAGCCAGTAAACTAGTTGGATGAAAGTAGTGGCCAAGTTGCTCAAACCTCCCTCGGCACGAGGCCACTATTTGAGGATAAACCTACAAGCAAAGTTCAGATTGTCTGTGCTGCCTCTTATGTACTCGAAAGGTTACTCGTATAAGCATTAATGTTAGCAAGAAGTACCTCCGACTGAACACCATTTACCATTTTGTACCCTAGGTAATTAAAGTCCGTCCATGGATCATATTTGCTGTGATCTCAATCATTTGGATGCATAAACATACTGAACATGTGTATATCTGAATCTTTTTGTGAATTATCTATGAATATTGTTGTGTGATCTACCAATCATTTGGATCCATAGACATGCTGAACTTGTGTATATATGAATCTTTTGAGTTGTTGATAGTGAATGTTGGCTATGAATATGGACGTGTCCTGTGAACCTGAGTTTGATACGAATGTTTACCTTTTCTGTTGTGCTTGTGTGTGAACTTGTTAGTATGCCTACTGTGGGGTATGTGACGTGTGGGTGTCAACGACACACCTTCTTCCCGAGAAGAATTGCACCTGCTTTGTTAGGGTAGCAACGGCGCATCAGCTCTTTATAATCTTTTTGCTCTGTCTTGCCCCCTCCCCCACTCAACCCCTGCCCTAATGTTTTCGGCCTCAAAACAAACATAGTACTGCGTTGTTTTTGGGGCTTGATGAAAAATCAAGTGCTGGTTTCTGTAGGTTGGCCCGCCCAGCAAATGGGCTGCTAGTCCACCATGGACTGGGAGGCTAAAAATAGAAGTTGTATGGTGCAGAGGCAAGTAAAAAAAGCCATCGAGAGCTATCCACTGAATAAAAAAAATCGCTCCTGATGTGCTTCTTCAGTCGTGCCGCCGACCCCCTCTATAATATAGTTTGCTCGGGGATCTGGTATAATTTTTTTCCAGAGGGCGAACAAGTATCAGCTAGGCCTAGGTTTTGTATTTTAACATGCGTAGCCCACGACGTACGGTGCCAGTGGTTTCAACTTATTTTTTTAGGTCCATACCGGCCTATGGGCTTTTTCTTAAAGATCGGCAGCCCAATGTATTTTTTTAACCACATTCTATATATTTATATTATTACTATTATCGTATATTTTATAGAGACTTATATATACATTATAAAAACATCCCACGTGTTATTAACTTATAAAAGTAAATGTTTAATAGAAGTTGGCAAGGAAAATCCTGGTTTTTTTGACTCACATGCAAGGAAAATCCTGGTGATTGCGTACAAAAGCTTGCGAAGATTTTAAGGACCAATGTAATAATAACGCGCTCATTTTTATTTTGAGCAATAACTCGCTAATTTGTCAATTATGTATATAAAAAATGTGCCTCTCCGGTTTATTTTTGATATTAATTGCTCCTTCTAACATAACATTATATATATAACGAGCCCAGCTAATTCGTGTATTTGAGGGAAGTGCAAATGGGCTGGGATTTCTTAGATAATATAAATGGGCTGCATTGACGCGAAATTATTTGTTCACCCAGCCCAGCAAATGGACTGTACATTCTAGAAAATATGGGTTAAATATATGCCACATTTTCGCAGGCTGACATGTGGGCCAATAGGTCGAAGCCTACGCAGGGCGTTGTCAACTTGGTCGGCATGCACCTTCAATCTCTCGTCTTCTTCCTCCAGCGTCGTCGGGACCGCCTGGTCCGGCCTCCGGCGGCTAGTAGCTCTGCTTAGCATGCATCGCTGCGAAGCGCTACCCCACCGCCGGCCAGGCTATCCCTCCACCCCTCCACACCTCCTGTTATTCTCCACCGACTGCAGCCCCACGCCGCACCAGAACCAGTTATAACCCTTCTCCTCCACTCAATCTACCACTCCACTGCCGTGCCTTCCCATCTCCGAGTCGTTCCCGTCGGGGCCTCGCCGTCGTCCATTGCCTCACTGCGCTCGGTGCGGCATGGTCAACAAACGAGAGTCATCGAAAGAGGACTGTATGTGGAGAGCCTGACGGCTGGGACCCACGAGGTCCATGGTCGCACGCAAGGAAAGTTCCTCCTTATTAAGCTGAAAAAATGTTTCCTCCACCTGACAGCTAGGACCCACCGGCTGTATCTTTGCACGGAAGGAAGTGCCTCCTTGTTATGTGAAAAAATTATTCCTCCCGTTGACAGCTAGGACCCGTCAGATTTGGTGGCTGACTTGTGGGCCTACTAAGCGGACGTGTACGCAGGGCTTTGTCAACTTAATCAACAAATGATTCTAGTAGCTGGACCGTTGGATGTTAATCCAACAGCCGTGCTCCTTCTTCAACCTCTGTTCCTGCTCCTGTCTCCCGTGGGCGGCACCGCGGCTGTGCTGCCGCGCACCCGAACTAGTCAAGTTTCCCACTCCTCTCCATCTGCGACTCCACTGCCCCGTCTTCCCCATCTCTGGGTCGTTCCAGTCTGGGGCCTCGCCGTCATCCACCAGCCTTTGGTGCGCTCGGCACGGTGTGGTCAACGTCGTCAACAACCGAGAGTCATCGGAAGATGACTGTACGTGAGAGGCTGACAGTGTGGACGCACCACGCCCATGGACGCATGCATGCAACGGAACGCGGCGTGGTCAACGTGGTCAATGAATGGCTTCCATCGGACGTGGACCGTACGTGGAGAGGCTGATAGCTGGGTCCACGACGGCAGCAAGGAAGTGCCTCCTTATTACACGGAAAATAATGATTCCTCCACCTGACAGTAGGGACCCACCGGACGGGCCACCGTATTTCGCGAAAAAAACGTTTCCCCCCTGACTGCTGGGACCCACCGAACGGGCCACCGTATTGCACAAAAGAAAACGTTCCCCCCGCTGTCAGCTCGGACCCACCGGAAGTGCCTCCTTATTACGCACAACAAAATGAATACTCCCCCTGCTGGTTGGGACCCACCTTGGTGGGAGGCTGACTTGTGGGCCTACTAAGTTGACGGGGACGGAGTGCTTTGTCAACTTAGTCAATATGAACGATTCTAGCTCCAGTGACCATACGATGTCCATCGAACGGCCGTAGTGCTTCTTCAACCTCTGGTCTTGTTGCTCCAGCCGCCCAAAGCAGCGCCGGTCGTGTCGCATGCTCCTGCCTCCCGTGGCCGGCTGTGCTGCCGCGGAGGCCTCACCGCCCCTACTATTCCCACCGCTGGCCAGGCCCTGCGGTGACGGCAGCCTCACACCACAGCCGAACCAGTGAACCCTCGTACTCCTCTCCGCGCGGGCTTCCACTACCGCGTCTTCCCCGGCTCTGCGTTGTCCCCTTCCTAGGCCTCGCCGCCGTCCACCGCCCTGGTGCTCTCGGCGCGGCGTGGTCAACGTGGTCAAGGAACGACTTCCATCGGAAGAGTACTGTACGTGGAGAGGCTGACAGCTGGGTCCACGGCGGCCGCAAGGAAGTGCCTCCTTATTACGCACAAAATAATTATTCCTCCACCTGACAGCAGGGACCCACCGGACGGGCCACCGTATTTGGCGAAAAAAACATTTCCTCCCTGAGCGCTGGGACCCACTGGACGGGCCACCGTATTTAGCGAAAAAAACGTTCCCCGCGCTGTCAGCTCGGACCCACCAGAAGTGCCTCCTTATTACGCACAAACAAATGAATACTCCCCCTGCTAGCTGGGACCCAGTATAGTGGGAGGCTCACTTGTGGGCCTACTAAGTTGACAGGGACAGAGGGCTTTGTCAACTTAGTCAATATGCACGATTCTAGCTCCATTGACCGTACGATGTCCATCCAACGGCCGTAGTGCTTCTTCAACCTCTGGTCTTCTTGCTCCAGCCGCCCAGACCAGCGCCGGTCGTGGCTCGTGCTCCTGCCTCCCGTGGCCGGCTGCGATGCCGCGGAGGCCTCACCGCGCCCTACTACTCCCACCGCTGGCCAGGCCATCCCTCTACTCACCCACACACCCTGTTATTCTACGGCGACATCAGCCTCACACCGCAGCCGAACCAGTGAACCCTCATACTCCTCTCCGCGTGGGCATCCACTGCCGCGTCGTCCCCTTCCTAGGCCTCGCTGTCGTCCACCGCTTTGGTGCTCTCGGCGCAGCGTGGTCAATGTGGTCAACGAACGGCTTCCATCGGACGTGGACTGTACGTGGAGAGGCTGACAGCTGGGTCCACGGCCGCAGCAAGGAAGTGCCTCCTTATTACGCGCAAAATAATTATTCCTCCACCTGACAGCGGGGACCCACCGGACGGGCCACCATATTATGCCAAAAAAGTTGCCCCCTAACTGCTGGGACCCACCAGCTACATCTTCGCACGCAAGGAAGTGCGTCCGGGCAAAAAAAATGATTCGCCCCTTGACATCTGGGACCCACCAGCTACATCTTCGCACGCAAGGAAGTGCCTGGCAGTCGGGACCCACCTGGTCGAAGCGTACGTAGCATTGTCATTCTGGTCGCGAACGTGTACGTACATACTGGTCGATGTAGAGGCGCGCACGTGTCGTAGTAGAGGCGCGCACGTAGCATGTACACGTACGTACAGCGGCCAGGGTGCAAGAAAGTAAATACGGCCACGTACGTACATATGGGCGGGGTCTCGAACGCCTACTCGCGCGTATGTACGGCCAGGGCTCGTGTACATGGCTGGGTCGGAACGTCGTCATCATGTTCATGAGGAGCCAACCGGCTGGGTCGGAACGGATGCGTCGTCGTGTTCATCGGGAGGGCTTGGACGGAACAGCCGATGGAAACGAGGCCTGGCGTACCGCAGAACGGAGGAAACGGCCTTGTGTTCGACCGGCCATGTTCGAAACGGGATCCTGTTCATCGGGAGGGGTCTGGCGTAACGCAAAACGGAGGAAATGGACCTCCTACGGTCGAAACGGGGGTCCTGTTGATCGGGAGGGGTGTGGCGTACCGCAAAACGGAGGAAACGAACTTGTGTTGGAGCGCTACGGTCGAAACGGGGTCCTGTTCATCGGGAGGGGTGTGGCGTACCGCAAAACGGGACTCCACGGGATATTGTTCATCTCCACCGTCGACCCCCTCCATCCTCCACGGGCTACTATTCATCCACCGTCGACCTCCTCCAGCCTCCACCTGTGACTGTTCATTCGCGGGCTCCTGTTCATCCAGCCTCCACCGCGCGCTACTCCACCGGCTACTATTCAACCAGCCCTCTCCACGGGCTACTGTTCAACCACCCCACCACGGGTTACTGTTCATCCAGCCCTCCACCGTCTACTTTTTATCCTGCCCTCCACGGGGTGGTCCTGCTCATCCTGCCCTCCACGGGGTCCTGTTCATCCAGCCCCAACCGGCTCGAACGATCGGTGTCCTGTTCATCCAGAGGCAACGCCACGGGGTCCTGTTCATCCACCCCCACCGGGAACTGTTCATCCAAACCCCCCCAGCAACACTCACTGTTCATCCAGAGGCAGCATCGATCGGCTTCAGTTAGCAGCAGTAGCGAAGGAATCGCTCGATCGGGTTCAGTTAACAGCCATCGATCGATCGCTCGGGTTCAGTAATGCGTAGCCTGCAGTGCAATCGCTCGGGTTCAGTTAGAGCCCAACGCCCCGCTCGGGTTCAGTTAGAACCCAACGCCTCGCACCCACGCACGTGCGTGTACGAGAGAAACGCGCATCGCTCGGCCCCGACCACCCACCGTAACCGGGAACACCCCGATATTTTCCTCGCCCTCGCTTCTACCACGGTTTTTTCCGTCATGGACGGCCCAAAGAATGTCATGCAGCTGCGTCTCCAGCCCGCCCAGGACGAAAAGCCCATTTTTAGTCATGATTTTTTGTCATAGAAGTAGGACCCCACCACATCTATGATGATACTGTGTTTTGTCACAATTATCGTCATAGAAGTGTCATAAGTATGACAGAAAAGATTTTCGTTCGGCCCAAAATGTCACGGATGTGTCTTTTTTTGTAGTGGTGGGAGCACTTGGCATCCATCAAGACCCACCTCCTCATCAAGCCCTCGGGCTTCTTCCCGGCCTTCGAGATCGTGTTGGTCTTGTTGGCTGCAATGAAGCCAACACACCCCAAGCAGTGGCCCTCCTTGATCCGAATGAAGAAGTGGCGCAGCAGTGCCACGGACGGCATCACTCCGATGTACGCCTCGCAGTAGAAGGCGAAGATCGACAGGAGGAGGATGGAGTTGGGATGAAGATGGAGGGCGTGAATCTTGTAATGGCTGAGGACGGAATAGAAGAAGTCAAAGAAGGTGGGAACCAACCCTGCGACGACGCTGCTCATGAAGGAGTAGAAAGTACTGCCCGAGGCCTCCGGCTCGGTGGAGCCAGCCCAGAGTGCAGTCCCCCTCTTCTCATCACCCTCCGCCGTCATTAGGAGCATGGTGGAAAGGTTCTTCTCCGAGACGCTCGGCGCACTAAACACCGGCTCGTACCAGGAAGGCGGAGGAGCAACCCGAGCTTTGTTGGGCGCCATTGGTGGTAGGCTTGAAGGAGGATCTGGGCGGATCTGGAGCCTTTGGAAGCGATGAGCAAGAAAGGGGATCTGGAGCAAGACGAAGGAGAGCAATGAAGGCAGCGCAGCCCGCGCCAGCCTTTTGTCAGTCGGGCAGTTGCCAAGGCAGCGTGGGGAAGCGGAGACGCCCACATCCCATCAATCGCCACGCGTCAATCAAGGCCGTAGGCGGTTGGGGCCCGCGGCGCTCCGCGCTTGCCCTTTGGCTTCGCCTCTAAGCCAAGTCCGAGCCTGCCTTGGGCCCAGGGGCTACTGTCGGCGTTCTGGGAACGGGGGTCCCTAGACTTGCCTGCCTCCGGCCCACGGCGTGGCTCCAGCAGCGGCCTGGTATGGCCCACCTTCACCAGCAAGCACTCAAGACCCTCGCGAGGGACCAAGCCTCGTGAGGCGGACGGCACAAGACCTCCTCAGGGGTGGCCTCACTAGGCTGGCTCGTGAGGAGCGGAGAGATCAAGGCGAGGGGCACCTCGTGAGGTTCCCGTGACGTGAGCCGTGACGACCAAGGCCAGGCGGGTGCCAGCGGGCGCAGAGTACCCATTGCCTCTTTGGTGCTAAAGGGGCAAGCGCAGGCGAGGAGTCCTGAGGCATCAGGCAAAGGTTTCCATATCCGTGCAACGAGACCAAGACCAGCAGGACGGTAGGACGGAGGTCATCGCGGAGCCCACGACGGCGTCACTACCAGAGCCTTTGGTAGGCAAAGACCACCTTTTGTCAGGATAACTTGTACTAGCTGTCCCCCTTTAAATTGGCCGTTGTGGGATCCCTTCCTGCCTAATATTTGGGGAGAGGACCCGGGCCTCTATAAATAGGACTAGCCACCACCTTACTAGGGATGGATCATTCAGATCATCCTCAACCACGCAAGATCACCGAGCTCAAGAACGCCTCTCCTCAGGAGGCTGTTCTTCCCTTATACTTGTTCATCCTCAGCCTACAAGGCAATCCACCACACCACACTGGAGTAGGGTATTACACCACATCAGTGGCCCGAACCATTATAAACCCTTGTGTCCCCTGTTCTTCGAGTTCGACACGCTGAGCTTTGAGATCGTGGCGAGTGTGTTAGCTAGGGGAGGGAGAGTTCTTCGTGCGCACCCTAGTGTTCGAACCTTGAGGGTTTTGCCGGAACCCGAAATCCGACAGCCTGGCATTGTAATATGTTCACATTAGTAGCCCAAATTAAAAACCAACTAGTATGATTCCCATACATAAGATCAACATCTGAATGCATCTCAATGATTCACTGATCATATACAAATATGTAGCTCCACAAGCAAAGATCTAGAAAAAACATCTGTTCTTCCTACTAACATGGATGCTTCTCTTGGCCAACATTCAGTATAGAGTGAAAGACAAATTTGTTTGTGAAGTCTACAATTCCTCTTGCAAACGTAAGTGGTTTCACCAACAGCTGGAACCATGAGAATAAACCACACATGATGGAGGAACATCCACTGCAATATGATTTGGTCTTCTCTCGATCACACGGCGAGTCTATTTTCGGAATATAAACTTTAACTTAGGCAAAATGATGCCCATTGTATAATCAGACCAAAGCAATGAAGCACCTAGTGTTGGCCAATAAATAGTACAGTACTACTTTTCTGCAGTCCATGAAGTGACTATCCAATCTTTCTGTGTCTATTTTCAAATGGCACTGCATGCAGTGACTATACTATTCTCTTGTGCAGTTCAACCAAAATTGCGGTCACTTTGTTTGTTTGCCAAATAGCAAAGGGCAGGCATCTGTGTCTGCACAAATATCAAGCAGCTATTAAACATATACCCCACCTTGTATTTTCGGTTTAAACACGTCTCTTCCACTTAGCATCTGTCATGTTTTGCACTCGACAATTTGATACAGTCATGTTTTGCCCTGGACAATTTCATACTGAATTGATTTGCTCGTTCAGAGCAGAAATATAGCGCATATTCTTCATCAGACTAAGGATATCCATGTTCGTAGTGATGGAAGAGGTGAAACCGATACAACCGAAATTGAGCATCCAACCATTGAATCCTGTCCTGCACCTCCAGTGTAGGTCCACCCTGCCAATAAATTCACATGCAAACCACTAGTATTACTATCTAATGACAGTACAAAAAGAGTAGCAAGATAGTAGCAAACCATGTACCTTCGTAATGAACAGCTCATAGTGCCACCAATTGGATATAAAGGTTTGGAAGAAAACATGCTCCTAATGTTGAACCATTTGGACATTTTGTGCAGTTCCACTAAAATCGAGCATCCCTGTTTGCATAGATATTGAAAGTGTGATTACTATAGAAGTGGCACTAGTTGAAGCATAGACTCACAAATATAAGCATTCCAATTTCTTAATGGGAAAAGGTAGCAAGACTGTTTCTAACCACTTGTTTGAAGGAATAAATAAGGTAACAACGGCTGATGTCAGGAAGGCATACATATTTTTTTTCTGAAAAATTGAGCCATTGCTGACCTTTCCTCTTCTTTTAAGCATATTTTGTGCAGTTCAACTAAAATAAAATGCCATCACCGTCTTAACAATTCAGTGACACTGTACAAAAGGAAATGACTTAACATTACATCATGATGCCAGGTATGTAGTCAACAGGCATTAGAGACAAACGTCCAGACCTCCTCCGATAACATAATGAACATTAATTTTAACAAAGGTGTGACTAGCTTTACCAGGATAATTTGAGTGAACTCTACACCCTCTGTTCCTTAATATAAGACGTTTTCGCAGTTCAATTTAAAGTACCAAAACGTCTAGTATTTAGAAAAACAGGTAGTAGTTTTCTTGAGCACATATCTGGGAAAGCTTGCCAGACTTTATATATGTCCATACGCTAATGCAACACCATTCGAATAGTACAAATACAGACTAATCCAGTGGCTAGTGCAACAGTATAGTAGTTATTTTATTACAGGGTACAGTACAATGGTTTTACTGAACAGATTTCCATATGCTCTAGCACTGGAAGATTTCTATAAGAATTAACAATACAAAATGTAAAGGTAACAAGTTTCAGCATTGGTATAGTAGTTGTGCAAGAGCATTAAACCAAATACAAAAGTCTAAAGGTAACTAGTATTATTAACTAATGACAATATAAAAAATTGCAAACCATGTACCTTCAAGGTAAATATTATTAACTAACTCGAGGTATGTAATCTATAAGCATTAAGAGTGCAAAAATCTGAAGGTAGTAACAAGATTCATCGTTGGTATACTGGTTGTGCAACAACATTAGAATGCCTTAGCTGAAAAATCTTTAATACATCCACAATCAACAACTAACCCTGAAATAATCCACTGACATTAAATGGCACTGCTTAAATTTATCGGTGGCATTAGACTGAGTGAGGCATTAGTTAAATGTGGCATCACCTTAGCAGTAGCATTGCTTGACTTGACCGCTGGCGTTATACTAACAGCAAAAAAGTGGCAATAAGAGCATGGGAGGCCCATTCGAACAGTGGGCGCACCAGTACGGTGTACCTCCACGGACGCATAGAGTGGTGAGTGAGGTATGGTTGCCTAGAGCAACAAATATCCAGGCAGCATATGTGGATTACGTCCCATTTTTTCTCTTTAGCTACTGATTTCCCCTTTTCAACCTAGATGCGGGTTCAATACCTAGTCTCTTGGACAGTACAGTCTCCCTTCCTTTCCTTATTCAAGCCAGACATGGATTAGTCTGCATGAAGTAGGGTTTCCTTTAATAGTGCAAGTTAAGGTTTTCGTCTGCGTGACCAGCAGAGCAGAGGATAGAAATTGGGAAGATGGTGGAGTGGAAAAAGATCCACATGGAGCGACGTGATAGATGGGGCAATAGAACAAGGGTATGGTTCGAAAAGAGGTAGCATACTTGAGGGTCGGCGGGAAGTGGCTTCGCTCGTGGTCGTTGTCCTCCGCACACACTACGGCAGCGAGCTTGGGGAAGGAGGCCACCCCGCGCGGGCGCTAGGTCTGAGAGGACGACCTTGTCGTTAGTGCGTGACCTCGCTCGCCGACGATGAGTGCGTCAACGCTGCACGTCCTTTTCTTCCCCAGCGGATCTGTGACCACCGGTGAGGAGGGAGAGAGAGACCGTCTTTTTTAGATCTCGAGAGAGGGTGATAGTGTGAGAAGCAAGTGGACAGCCCTTAGCAAGAAAGCGTTGAAGCTCCATCCTATATATCTTTTTTGTACTACTAGTACTAGAGGTGGAGTAGTTTATATTTTCTCTGCATACAGTACCAGTTAGTCGTGCTTCAAAACTGAACGGCACGCCATTAAAAAAAATAAAAGGTCAATAACTAATGCGGCACCTCGGGCCAACGCGGCCAGATCGCATTTTGCACGAGAATTTACACACCATTTTTCGTTAACATGTGGTCCCGTTCCCACATGTCAGTGAGACGACGGTGAGTCCTTTTGTACAATTTTCGAACGGACGTCTATGTAGGCCGGGGTGCCTCTTCTTGTACCGTGGCAACCGTCCACCGACTCTTCACCTTTCCCTCTCGATTTGGAACTGATGTCGCACGCTCTTCCTACCTCCTCCATTTGCCTTCACCCTTCCTTCTGCCATTGTTCGATCGTCTTCTCCATGGAGGGAACAAGCCGGAAATGACCCCGTTATTCTTGCCCCGATCTGAAAGATGACGTGGTGGAGGAACTCATTGATCGGTGCGACGTCATCACCTCGGCTAGCATGGCAGGTTCGTTCAAGACCATTCTCAACTCAACTAATAACATCATTACAAGGAACCCAAGGGTCCAGGAGCGGTTCGATCTCCCCTATCTTATTCACCGTGAACCGGGTCACTGGCGCGCGGATGGCGCAGGCCTCGCCTTGTGCAAGTTGATGCCGCTTGATAATGATACGTGTGATGTTAAGATGCCATCGCTTGAGGGTAAGGCTTGGGCAGGCGCAAATGGAGATTGGGTTGTTTATATTGGGTACAACTGCGAGTGGGAACTTGTGAATGTGTACACTCGTCACCGGGTTCCACTTCCAAAAATCTCAGACTGCCCAGAGGTTGAGCACACCGGTATTCTACGTACGTTCAACTATGATCATGGTGACTGTCGTCTACAGAAGATAGCAATTCGTCGAGTTCCCGGCCGCTCTTGGGGTTATAGGAATGCTTGTGTGTCGCTATCCTCGACAAGCTTGTTGCCGTCCTTCATGGTTTGACTCGATGGATATTGCTCAAAAATCAGTTTCTATACACGGATGAGTACTGTGATGCAATTCAATACGAGGGTCTTGTGTTTGCTGCCACCACTTGTGGCACTGTTTTTGCATGGAATCCTTATGCTTTCGGTACGTTTGTCTTCCACCGTAATTATAATTGTTTCATCCATATGTGTAACATCCCAAATTTTCAATTTGGAATGTTATACATAGATCATTCATGCATATCATATTTTATTGCATTGTCGATTTGCGATCCTCGAAATTCTAAGCAACTCAAGGACCCATGGAGAGAGTTGGGAATTTCACAGTTTTCATATTTGAATTTTATCAAATATCGAAACGAGGATTATTTGTTTTAATTATTTTTCTCTCCGAAAATATTTCATATCAAAATATATGAGAGAGGATAATATGACTTCCCCAAAATAATGAAATATTGGAGGAAAAGTATTAAAAACAAATAAACATTTTTTTGGGATTTTATTGCTATTTTATTTGCATAGGAAAAATACGCGTTTTCAAAATTGCATTATAGGCCCAAATAAATGTTCACCTTGTCCGGCATATTTTTAGAGGACGGGCAAAATTTATTTCGGGATTTTTGGAGTCCGTTTAGTATTCCTTTTCTTCGTTTTTCTGCGCGGAACTATTTAAAAAAAAGGGTCGAACCAACTTGGGCCGCCGTGGGCGACCCGGACTACGCCTCGCCCCAGGCTTTATAAGCCCGCGACCCCGCCAGCCCCAGCTCACCCCAGCCGCCGCCGAACCCTAGCCATGCCTCGAGCCCCGCGCCGCCGCTGGAGTTGACTGCCGCCGCCGTTTTTTTTTTCTTCGGTTTATTTCGGTAAACCCTAGATCTAGATCCTTTTTTTATTTCTGGTTTATTTTCTTTAGATCGGTTTTCCGTCGGTTTATTTATTTAGCGAACGCCCGTTCGTACGTTCGTTTTAACAAACGGTTTTCACCCGTTAACCGCAGATAGCGAACGTTCGTTCGTTAGCCTGTTCGTCAGTTTTTCTTTTTCTCGGGTTTTCCGCGATTATTTTCGATCGTGATTTCTGATCCGATTTTCGTTTTAGTATAACTTTTCGCTCGTTTATCGGAATCAGGCGATTCAAGCGCCTAGATCTTCGTCTCGAAGCCCTCTTTTTGTTTAACCAACTTGAACAAGATTTTGGTACTGTAAAATTTGACTTTAGTCCAGATTAGTAAACGGATCTTGTTTCTTTCGCAGTTTGAGTTTCATTGCTCCGTTTGATTTGATTCTTTTTGCAAACCGGAGTTCTTAATTTGATGTTTTTGGTTAGATCTTCTTATTTGAGTTTTACCCATGCATCTTTCATTGATTGCTTATGTATGTTATTGTTTGTTTGCGATAGAATTCCCGGAGTGCGAAGCGTGCTACTACGAGTCTTTTGGTTTTGCGGATCGTCAGCAAGGCAAGTAACACATTGATCATACTCTTTTCATACCCAGTTTTTATGCATTAGTTCCAATCCTCAAACACTGCATGATTAGGATGTGATTAACTTGTGGTTTGGGAAGTAGTTGATGAGGTAGAACCTATTACCTATTTTATTATCAAACCCTCGGGAGTTACTTCTACGTTATGCTTATATTGCCATGCTATGCTCGTAGACGTGGATTGGGTTTGAGTGTATCCATGACAGATGTGAGTTGTTAATTAATGGTTCAACTTAAGGTGGCTACTTTAATACACATCTGGGTGGATTGCTTGTTTGGGCACCCGGGGAATCCAGTGTTGTCCTAGGAGATCCCGGGGCATCCGTGTGATCATCCTACGGTCCGCCACCCAGGCTCAAAGGGATCGTGAGATTATTCATGCTAGAAACTTCTGTGTGCAGCCACAAGCTATTATGGGCTCTAGCATAGTTGAGTAAGTTGCATGACCTCTTCCAGTGGTAGGCTAGCAGATGTAGAGGGATGTAGGTTGGTACTGTCTACCCGGGGTTAGAGTTAATGCTTCTGAAAGACTGTGTCTCGGTCATCCGTTTCTCAAACACCATGTAGTGCGAGAAATCCAACGGAGGAGATCGAGTCTTGTGGGGAAAAGTGCGCAAACCTCTGCAGAGTGTACAATCTAATCATGGTTAGTCGTGTCCCCGGTTATGGACATCTTGAGTATCTAGTACTTGGATTATCCTATTGTATCTCATCACTCTAAATTAATATGTTGGGTGTTAATGATTACTTTAATTGGGATTGAGATGGGGGTACCATTCTCAATGTTTCAACCACCATGATAGTTAAATAAAATGTATTCCTTTGTTGTAGGGAAAAATTGCTTTTCGCAAAAACATATAACCATAGAGCCTCCACCAGCCAAATATGCATGTAGTGATAGCATTTATTCTGTTCATTGCTCTACTGTGTTACATTGCCAGCATATTCCATGTGCTGACCCATTTTCGGGCTGCAACGTATTATGTTGCAGACTTTTCAGACGAGGAGTAAGGTTCGCTAGGTCATTGTCGTGTAGCTCAGCTATGCCGTTGGAGTTGATGGACTCACTTTATCTTCCAAGCCTTCCGCTGTTATCGTATTAGATGGCCTTAAGCCATATTTATTGTAATAAGTTCTCTTTTGAGATATTCGATGTAATAAGTGTGTGATTGCTACTCTGTTATAAATCCTTCAAGTATTGTGTGTGTTAGCATTACCGATCCAGGGATGACACTGAAGCACAGAGACTTGATAGTTTGAGGTCGGGTCGCTACAAGATGGTATCAGAGCACACGCTGAGTGTAGGACACGACCACTAAGATAAGCCATAGGTCACTCTTCTCTACTCATTTCTGACTCCTCTCCATTTTCTACTCTTTAGGATGGCTGACTCGTGGAACAAGTTTGCACAACCGGATGAAGACACACCCTTTGGACGACACTTGAAGGAAGTCACTAGATACCTAAACATCGGAATACCAAGCTTCACCGGGACCTACAACGCCACTTTACCAGAAGAGGAGCGCTGGATGATACGAGTTCAAGTTCCAGGAAGGACATTCACGCCACTCACAGAGCCCATAGAGTTTTCCTTTGATGCACCAACCTGGAGTCTCGGCAAGAGCATGGCAGCTCACATCGCCATGGGGCGCATCAGCGAAGTTTACCACAAGGATCTCAAGGATACTATCTACCAGATATGTGGGCGCCGAGATGAGCAATGGGAGATAGTCAGCACCAAGAAGGACAGGTCCATTGCAGCATTCATCCAGGAGTTAAACCAGCACATTCGATGCCAGGAGAATCAGATGTGCGCAGACATGATAGATTTGAAGAAGGCGATGACAAGGATCACCGAGCTGGAGGAAGAACTCAAGTCTACACGCGATGGATATGAGGAGGAAATCGCGACACTATTGGAGAAGAACGACGACCTGGTAAAGAAGATCGGAGTATTCATGGGAGACCCCGCGCTAGGAGGAGAAGACGACGATTCTACTTGCCCGGATAACTACATCATCATCGACGACACCGACTCCGACCCCGATGATAGTGATGATGATTTTGAAGACGAAGCTGGAGCAGACATCATGGAGTCTTCCACCGATCAAAATTTCTAGATGACCACCAAATGATTAGTAGTATTCCCCCATGTATATAGTAGTAGTCTGAGCACTTTTAACGATAGTTCTAGACCATTTGTATGCCTTTGCTTGATTGATTGAGTGATATGATTGTGTTTGTCTCATGTGCATATGGGTAGTGCTTTCTCACTAGACCTCATTTCTATTCTAATCTCTTCCCTCTAAACCCATCAGATGCCTCCGAGACGTGACACCAGATTTGTTTTCCCACTGGAGATCACCCAGTTGATCCAGCAACAGAATGCCTTGATGCAGATATTTGTCCAGAACCAAGACGACAACAACAACAACAACAACCCGCCTCCAGTTGACAACTTAGCTCGTTTTCTGAGGTTACAGCCACCGGTGTTTTCCAGTAGCACCGAGCCAATAGTTGCGGATGACTGGCTACGCAGGATTGGAAGGGAGTTAACCACCGTTGGTTGCACAGATGTAGATAAGGTGTGTTTTGCCGCACATCAGTTGGATGGACCAGCAGCCTCATGGTGGGAGAATTACACAACCACTTTTCCCATAGCCAATATCACTTGGGATCAGTTTCAGCAAGCTTTCCGCACATCACATGTCTCAACTGGAGCTATGAGCATGAAGAAGCGTGAGTTTCGCAACTTACGCCAGGGAAACCGTACTGTAACCCAGTACGTGGATGAGTTTAGTAAGCTATCTCGTTATGCCCCTGATGATGTGGCCACAGATGCCGTGAAGCAGGAGAAGTTTATGGAAGGGCTTAATGATGAGATGAGCATGCAGTTGATGGTGGCAACATTTGCTAAATACCAGGAGTTGGTAGACAAGGCTCTTATGATGGAAGGGAAGCAGCAGCAGATATAGAGCCGCAAGAGGAAGTATGGACAAGGAAAGTACAATTCTGGAGCTCAGCAGAAGCCTCGTTTCACCCCGAACTCGGGAGGACTTATCCATAACCATGGAGGCCACACTCACAATGGAGGAAGTTCCCATAATCACAGTGGCCCCAGGAATGGAAACGGGAATGGAGCAGGCAGCAATCAGAACCGTTCTAACCCAGCCACACCCGCCAAGAAGGACCAAAGTCACATTACTTGTTTCAAGTGTGGGAAGACTGGACACTATGCCAATGACTATCCGAAATTGAAGAACGGAAATGGTAATGGAAGCGCTGGGAAGAAGCCCAACCCTTTCAATAGGGGACAAGTGAACCACGTGAACGTGGAGGAGGTTGAGGAGCAGCCTGATGCAGTTATCGGTAAGTTTTTGGTTAAGTCTTTTACCGCTCTTGTTCTTTTCGATACTGGTGCATCGCATTCATACATATCGAGGGGATTTGTGGATAAGTTTAAGTTGCCAACCCAAGCCCTTAGGACGCCCCTGTTAGTAAGTTCACCTGGAGCAGAGTATATGGCCAGCCGATGGTGCGACCGGATACCCTTAACCATTGGTAGCCATGTTTTCCCGTCAGACCTAATAATTTTGGAGTCACAAGGATTGGATGTGTTATTAGGCATGGACTGGATGTTGAAGTATGGAGGAAGCATTGATTGTGCTAGTAAGTCAATTCTGCTCACCACCCCGGAGGGAAAAAGGATCAAGTATGTATCCAAGCATTCGTCAAGGAGAACCCAAGTAAATTCCCTCTCAGGAGTTGTTCAGGAGGAAGTGCCTGTTGTGAAGGATTACCCAGATGTGTTTCCAGAGGAATTACCCGGCATGCCCCAGATCGGGACATTGAGTTCTTAATAGAACTGTTGCCAGGCACCGGACCGATATCAAAGAGACCATACCGGATGCCCGCAAATGATCTGGAGGATATTAAGAAGTAGATCAAGGAGTTATTGGAGAAAGGCTACATCCGACGAAGTTCATCACCGTGGGGAGCCCCAGTGCTTTTGGTTGAGAAGAAGGATGGATCGTTGAGGATGGTTGTTGATTATCATGCACTAAATGAGGTGACGATCAAGAACAAGTACCCATTGCCGATGATCAATGATTTGTTTGACCAGCTGCAAGGAGCTAAAGTGTTTTCGAAGATCGATCTGCGATCAGGATATCACCAGCTGAAGATTCGAGAGAAGGATATACCAAAAACAGCATTCACCACAAGGTACGGGTTATATGAGTATACGGTCATGTCATTTGGACTGACTAACGCCCCTGCCTATTTCATGAGTATGATGAATAAGGTGTTCATGGAATTCTTGGATAAATTTGTGGTGGTGTTCATTGATGATATAATGGTATACTCGAAGAATGAGGAGGAGCACAAGGAGCATTTGCGTTTAGTCCTCGAGAAACTCAGGGAACATCAGTTGTATGCCAAGTTCAGCAAATGTGAGTTCTGGTTGAAGGAAGTTGGATTCCATGGACATGTTATATCAGGAGAAGGTATAGCAGTAGACCCCACCAAGGTTCAGTCAGTCACTGAGTTGTTGGCACCCATCTCAGTTAGCGAGATCCGCAGTTTTCTTGGACTCGCGGGATACTATCGGAGATTCATTGAGAATTTTTCCAAGATGGCGAAGCCAATGACGGCATTGTTGAAGAAGGATACCAAATTCAAATGGACGAAGGAATGTGAGGCAAGTTTTCAGGAGTTGAAGAAACGTTTGACTATAGCCCCAGTGCTGATTCTGCTAGATATACGCAAGGACTTCCAAGTATATTGTGATGCATCACGCTCAGGACTTGGAGGTGTACTTATGCAGGACGTAAGAGCTGTTTCGTATGCATCCCGACAGCTTCGACCGCATGAGTTGAATTATGCTACCCATGATTTGGAGTTAGTAGCCGTAGTGCATGCGCTCAAGACTTGGAGACATTATCTTATCGGAAACCGTTGTGATGTGTACATGGATCATAAGAGTTTGAAGTACATTTTCGCACAGAAGGAGCTGAACCTCAGGCAGAGGAGATGGTTGGAGCTTATAAAGGATTATGACATGAAGTTGCACTATCATCCAGGCAAGGCCAATGTCGTAGCAGACGCTCTGAGCCGGAAGAGTTATGCTAACACCCTCGTGAGCGGAGTAATGCCAAAGGAGTTAGCAGAGGATCTCAGGGAACTACGTTTGGAGATTGTTCCTAGAGGTTTTGTTGCATCAATAGAAGTCCAATCTACCCTGTTGGGAAAGATTCGAGAAGCGCAGAAGGATGATAAAGAGATTGCCGAGATAAAAGAGAGAATGAGCAAAGGAAAGGCCAAAGGTTTTCGTGAGGATGAGCACGACACCTTATGGTTTGAGGACCGCGTTTATGTGCCCAATAATGCAGAGATCAGGAAGTTGATACTTCAGGAGGCTCACGACTCACCATACTCGATACACCCCGGAAACACCAAGATGTATTTGGATTTGAAGGAGCGTTTCTGGTGGACTGGTATGAAGAAGGATATTGCTGAGTATGTAGCCATATGTGATGTATGTCAGAGAGTAAAGGCAGAACATCAGAAGCCAGCAGGATTACTGCAGCCTATGCCGATACCCGAATGGAAGTGGGATAAACTTGGCATGGATTTCATCACCGGATTGCCCAGGACTCGATCAGGATATGATTCTATCTGGGTAGTAGTTGATCGCTTGACCAAAGTGGCTCACTTTATTCCAGTGAAAACCACGTATACCAGTGCGAAGTTGGCCAAGATATATATGACCAGGATCGTATGTCTGCATGGAGTTCCGAGGACCATCGTATCAGATAGAGGAACACAGTTTACTTCAAAGTTTTGGCATCAGCTGCACCAGACTTTGGGTACGAGGCTAGAGTTCAGTACAGCATTTCATCCGCAGACAGACAGACAGACCGAGAGAGTCAACCAGATTCTGGAGGATATGTTGAGAGCTTGTGCACTAGATTATGGATCTAGTTGGGATGACAATTTGCCCTACGCGGAGTTCTCATACAACAATAGCTACCAGACCAGTTTGAGGATGGCACCGTTCGAAGCTCTGTATGGACGAAGGTGCAGAACACCGTTGATGTGGGATGAAGTTGGAGACCGTCAGTTGTTTGGACCGGACTTGATCAAAGAGTCTGAAGAGAAGATTAAGTTGATTCGAGATAGACTGAAGGTAGCTCAGTCCAGGCAGAAGACTTATGCAGATTCGAAATGCAAGGAGGTAGCCTATGAAATCGGAGACAGAGCATATCTTCGTGTATCACCACTCCGAGGGGTGAAACGTTTTGGAGTTAAGGGAAAGTTAGCCCCGAGATTTGTAGGACCATACCGAGTTCTGGAACGTATAGGAGAGGTTGCCTACAAGTTGGAATTACCTGAAGGATTGTCAGGAGTTCATGATGTGTTCCACGTTTCTCAGTTGAAGAAGTGCCACGCGGAGATGGCCGATATACCGCTAAGAGATACAGTGCCCCTGGAAGCAATTCAGTTGGACAGTGATCTGACCTATGAGGAGAAGCCGGTCAAGATTCTCGAGTTTGCCAGCCGAGTTACTCGCAGCAAGGTTATCAAGTTTTGCAAAGTTCAGTGGAGCCACCATACCGAGGATGAAGCCACCTGGGAACGAGAGGATGATCTTCGCAAAGATCACCCACACCTATTTTCTAGCCAACCCGAATCTCGAGAGCGAGATTCATCTTAAGGGGGGTAGGTTTGTAACATCCCAAATTTTCAATTTCGAATGTTATACATAGATCATTCATGCATATCATATTTTATTGCATTGTCGATTTGCGATCCTTGAAATTCTAAGCAACTCAAGGACCACGGAGAGAGTTGGGAATTTCACAGTTTTCATATTTGAATTTTATCAAATATCGAAACGAGGATTATTTGTTTTAATTATTTTTCTCTCCGAAAATATTTTATATCAAAATATATGAGAGGGGATAATATGACTTCCCCAAAATAATGAAATATTGGAGGAAAAATATTTAAAAAATAAACATTTTTTTGGGATTTTATTGCTATTTTATTTGCATAGGAAAAATACGCGTTTTTCAAAGTTGCATTATAGGCCCAAATAAATGTTCACCTTGTCCGGCATATTTTTAGAGGATGGGCAAATTTTATTTCGGGATTTTTGGAGTCCGTTTAGTATTCCTTTTCTTCATTGTTCTGCGCGGAATTATTAAAAAAAAAGGGTCGAACCGACTTGGGCCGCCGTGGGCGACCCGGACACCGCCTCGCCCCAGGCTTTATAAACCCGCGACCCCGCCAACCCCAGCCCACCCCAGCCGCCACCGAACCCTAGCCGCGCCTCGAGCCCCGCGCCGCCGCCGGCCGCCGCCGGAGTTGACCGCCGCCGCCGTTTTTTTTCTTCGGTTTATTTCGGTAAACCCTAGATCTAGATCCGGTTTTTTTAAATTTTCGGTTTATTTTCTTTAGATCGGTTTTCCGTCGGTTTATTTATTTAGCGAACGCCCGTTCATAAGTTTGTTTTAACGAACGGTTTTCACCCGTTAACCGCAGACAGCGAACGTTTGTTCGTTAGCCTGTTCGTCAGTTTTTCTTTTTCTTGGGTTTTTCGTGATTATTTTCGATCGCGATTTCTGATCTAATTTTCGTTTTAGTATAACTTTTCGCTCGTATATCGGAATCAGGCGATTCAAGCGCCTAGATCTTCGTCTCGAAGCCCTCTTTCTGTTTAACCAACTTGAACAAGATTTTGGTACTGTAAAATTTGACTTTAGTCCAGATTAGTAAACGGATCTTGTTTCTTTCGCAGTTTGAGTTTCGTTGCTCCGTTTGATTTGATTCTTTTTGCAAACTGGAGTTCTTAAGTTGAACTTTTTGGTTAGATCTTCTTATTTGAGTTTTACCCGTGCATCTTTGATTGATTGCTTATGTATGTTATTGTTTGTTTGCGATAGAATTCCCGGAGTGCGAAGCGTGCTACTACGAGTCTTTAGGTTTTGCGGATCGTCAGCAAGGCAAGTAACACATTGATCATACTCTTTTCATACCCAGTTTTTATGCATTAGTTCCAATCCTCAAACACTGCATGATTATGATGTGATTAACTTGTGGTTTGGGAAGTAGTTGATGAGGTAGAACCTATTACCTATTTTATTATCAAACCCTCGGGAGTTACTTCTACGTTATGCTTATATTGCCATGCTATGCTCGTAGACGTGGATTGGGTTTGAGTGTATCCATGACAGATGTGAGTTGTTAATTAATGGTTCAACTTAAGGTGGCTACTTTAATACACATCTGGGTGGATTGCTTGTTTGGGCACCTGGGGAATCCAGTGTTGTCCTAGGAGATCCCGGGGCATCCGTGTGATCATCCTACGGTCCGCCACCCAGGCTCAAAGGGATCGTGAGATTATTCATGCTAGAAACTTCCGTGTGCAGCCACAAGCTATTATGGGCTCTAGCATAGTTTGAGTAAGTTGCATGACCTCTTCCAGTGGTAGGCTAGCAGATGTAGAGGGATGTAGGTTGGTACTGTCTACCCGGGGTTAGAGTTAATGCTTCTGAAAGACTGTGTCTCGGTCATCCGTTTCTCAAACACCATGTAGTGCGAGAAATCCAACGGAGGAGATCGAGTCTTGTGGGGAAAAGTGCGCAAACCTCTGCAGAGTGTACAATCTAATCATGGTTAGCCGTGTCCCCGGTTATGGACATCTTGAGTATCTAGTACTTGGATTATCCTATCGTATCTCATCACTCTAAATTAATATGTTGGGTTGTTAATGATTACTTTAATTGGGATTGAGATGGGGGTACCATTCTCAATGTTTCAACCACCATGATAGTTAAATAAAATTATTCCTTTGTTGTAGGGAAAAATCTGCTTTTCGCAAAAACAATATAACCATAGAGCCTCCACCAGCCATATATGCATGTAGTGATAGCATTTATTCTGTTCATTGCTCTACTGTGTTACATTGCCAGCATATTCCATGTGTTGACCCGTTTCCGGGCTGCAACGTATTATGTTGCAGACTTTTTAGACGAGGAGTAAGGTTCGCTAGGTCATTGTCGTGCAGCTCAGCTATGCCGTTGGAGTTGATGGACTCACTTTATCTTCCAAGTCTTCCGTTGTTATCGTATTAGCTGGCCTTAAGCCATATTTATTGTAATAAGTTCTCTTTTGAGATATTCGATGTAATAAGTGTGTGATTGCTACTCTGTTATAAATCCTTCGAGTACTGTGTGTGTCAGCATTACCGATCCAGGGATGACACTGAAGCACAGAGACTTGACCGTTTGAGGTCGGGTCGCTACAACATGCATGCGGGTTTGCTAGTTTCCCTTTACTAATTATCCTTCTTGTCTTTCCAATGTCCTATGAACACCACCTATATTTGAATAATTTTATAACCAAGGGGGAGATGACAATGATGATGATTACGAGCATGGGGACCCATATACTCAGTGGCGCCTGGCAACTTATTTCGATGGATCACCTCTTCTTGTCTGTATACAGGGCACTACTAATGTTACTAAGGAAGCAGGTGTTGTCTCCCATGGCCGCACTCTCCAGACCTATTCCAACATCCGTTGCAGGGTATTCGGGATGGATACTACTATGCTAGCGCCAACACCTTCTCCCTGGTTTAGTATTGATACTCTTGGAGGAAACTCGCTCTTCCTTGGACAAAACTATCCAATCATGGTGAAAGGCGATCCAACTGCTGTTGACACAATGTTACTACCATTTATGAGAAGCAACTGTATCTATACCTTGGACATTGCTATGGTTCCTGAGGGAGTCCTGGATTAAGGGGTCCTCGGGCGTCCGGACTATGTAAGATGGGTCGGACTAATGGATTGTGAAGATACAAGACAGAAGACTTCTTCCCGTATCTGGATAGGAATCTCCTTTGCGTGGATGGCAAGCTTGGCGTGCGGATATGTAAATTCATTCCTTTGTAAACCGACTCTGTATAACCCTAGGCCCCTCCGGTGTCTATATAAACCGAAGGGTTTAGTCCGTAGGGGCAATCACAATCATACAGGCTAGACATCTAGGGTTTAGCCATTACGATCTCGTGGTAGGTCAACTCTTGTAATCCTCATATTCATCAAGATCAATCAAGAAGGAAGTAGGGTATTACCTCCATCAAGAGGGCCCAAACCTGAGTAAACATCGTGTCCCCCGTCTCCTATTACCATCGACCCTAGACGCACAGTTCGGGACCCGCTACCGAGATTCGCCGGTTTTGACACCGACATTGGTGCTTTCATTGAGAGTTCCACTGTGACGTCATCAGAAGGTTTGATGGCTCCATCAGTCATCTACAACAATGCTGCCCTATGGGAGGATTTCCTCCCCGGCCAGCTCTTCGTATTCGGCGGCTTCGCACTGCGGGCCAACTCGCTTGGCCATCGAGAGCAGATCGACAGCTATGCCCCAGGTCACCAGATTAGTTTTGGAAATCTGGATTATGTCGCTGATATCCGAGGAGACTTGATCTTCCAAGGGTTCATGACCCCAACCTCTGCTCTGGCCTTAGATCTGGAGCACATCGCCAGGTCCGAAGACGGGATTATTGAGCCCGCCGGACTATCTGCGGCCACTAAGCCCAATACGGGAGAGCCGGAGGAAGTAGTGTCGCCGGCAACCATCATGGAGCCGGGCTCTTCTCAGGACACTGGCTCCGAACCCTCAGAGTCAGTATCGTGTGAGCTCGGCCAAGGAGTTTCCTTCCTGCCGTACTCCACGGCTTTTCTTCTCCCTGGCCAAACCTCGCCTTTAAGCGAGGTTCTGGACTTGATGTGATCCATCATCATTACAGAGGAGCAATGTCCGAACTACGCCCAGCCCGGACTAGGGGCTGAGAGCGGGGAATTTTATGTCCCACCCACCACCCACTTCATACCCACTGTTGAGGACCTAACTGACATGCTCGACTACGGCTCCGAAGACATCGACGGTATGGACGATGATGCCGTAGAGGAGCAGGCCGAAAGCCCGCCGTTTACCGGACGCTGGACTGCTGCCTCTTTGTATGACGTATACATGGTGGACACACCCAAAGAGGGTAACGGAGATGATAAAGAATATCCAGTCGAGGATAAACCTCCTGAGACACAGCCAAAGCACCGACGTCAGCGGCACCGCTCTAAATCACGCCGTGGAAAAGACAGCAATACCGGCACAAGAAACAACAACAGGCCGGACGATGCCGAAGACAAAGAAGACCCCATCGAGCCAACTTTTGAACAGGACGATCGGAAAGATGGGCAAGTTAGCCCTGACAAACAGGTCGTAAACGAAGACTCAGAGGACAATAATTTTTTCCCACTCTCCGAGGACGAGGTGAGCCTCGGTGACGAAGACTTTATCATAACTGAGGAACCTCTCGAGCAGGAGCGCTTCAAGCGCCGGCTAATTGCCACTGCAAGGAGCCTGAAAAAGAAGCAGCAGCAGCTTCAAGCTGATCAAGATCTGCTCAACGATAGGTGGACTAATGTCCTGGCAGCCGAGGAATACGGCCTCGAGCGCCCAACCAAAAGTTACCCGAAGCGTAAACTGCTACCCCAATTTGACAACGAGGCCCTCGAGCCCGCACCATCAGCACGTAATGCGGCTGACCGACCACCTCGTGGCCAGGACAAAGCGGCAACTCAAGCCAAAAACCAGCCCATACTACCTCGCCGTAAAGGTAGAGATATAACAGCTCGGGGATATACATATGACCTGCGGCAAGACCTGGACAGTAGAGCAGGTCAGACCAGATCGATCTACGGATCGCGGGGGCGTGCCCCGATGCACGACGACGGCTATCTAGCCGGATGTGACAAGCATAATCACGCTCGGGCCAAAAACCGCAGACGAACTCCATCCAAGCTACGTCGCGACTTGGCCCGATATAGAGGCGCCGCACACCCCCTCTGCTTCACTGATGAAGTAATGGAGCATGAATTCTCAGAAGGGTTCAAACCTATGAATATCGAATCATATGATGGAACAACTGACCCCGCAGTATGGATTGAAAACTTCCTTCTCCATATCCACATGGCCCGTGGTGATGATCTACATGCCATCAAATACCTCCCACTAAAATTAAAGGGACCAGCCCGGCACTGGCTAAACAGCCTCCCAGAAAACTCTATTGGCAACTGGGAAGACCTGGAAGACGCCTTTCGCGACAACTTCCAAGGTACATATGTCCGGCCTCCGGACGCCGATGACCTCAGTCACATCATCCAACAGTCCGGAGAGTCAGCCAGGAAGCTCTGGACTAGGTTCTTAATTAAATAGAACCAAATTGTCGACTGTCCGGACGCCGAAGCCCTAGCGGCCTTTAAACATAGCGTCCGAGATGAGTGGCTGGCCCGTCACCTCGGCCAAGAAAAGCCAAAGTATATGGTAGCTCTTACTGCACTGATGACCCGCTTCTGCGCGGGAGAAGATAGCTGGCTGGCTCGATGAAACAATAGCACTAGCGATCCGGGCACCTCGGAGGTCAGGGACGGCAATGGCAAGCCTCGACGCAACAAAAACAAGCGTCTAAACAACAATGTAGGAACCCAAGACACGGCGGTCAACGCTGGATTCAGTGGTTCCAAACCCGGTCAACGGAAGAAGCCATTCAAGGCAAACAAAGATGGTCCATCCAGTTTAGAGAGGATACTGGACCGGCCCTGTCAGATTCATGGCAGCCCTGACAAACCCGCCAACCATACCAACATAAATTGTTGGGTTTTCAAACAAGCAGGCAAGCTCAACGCCGAACACAAAGGGAAGGGGCTGCCTAGTGATAGCGAAGGCGAGGAGACTCACCAGCCAAACACCGGGGGACAAAAGCAATTCCCCCTCGAAGTAAAAACAGTAAACATTATATCTGTGACGCATATCCCTACGAGGGAACGCAACCGAGTACCACGAGACGACTACGCCATAAAGCCGGTCATACCAAAATTTAACCCATGGGCAGCCTGTCCGATCACTTTTGATCGCAATGGCCACCCAACAGGTACGCGTCACAAAGGTTTGGCAGCTCTGGTCCTCGACCCAATCATTGATGGATTCCATCTCACACGAGTCCTTCTGGACGGTGGCAGTAGCCTTAATTTGCTCTATCAAGACACTGTTCCAAAATGGGCATTGCTCCCTCAAGGATCAAGCCCACTACAACTACCTTCAAAGGTGTAATACCCGGCGAAGAAGCTCGTTGTACGGGCTCAATCACATTGGAAGTCGTCTTCAGTTCGCCGGACAACTTCCGAAGCGAAGCCCTGATCTTCGATCTTGTTCTGTTCTGCTGTGGATACCATGCACTGCTTGGGCGGACCGCGTTCGCTCGTTTCAATGCGGTCCCACACTACGCCTATCTAAAGCTTAAGATGCCCGGTCCATGCGGCGTCATAACAATCAATGGAAACATGGAACACCCTCTCCGTTTCAAGGAGTATACCACGGCCATCACAGCCAAAGTACAAAGCAGACTCATTAAACCGCATACCTCATCGACCGTTAAGCCACCGGCCTCTACACTACACAAGACCGGTCAATTTTAGAGCTGGATTAGCAGTTCCGCCTCTGTCGTTTGCCGCATATGCCCGCAAAGTTCACACCGCGCATGCATAATTATGCACTTAAAATACCTTGGTCGTCGGCGAAGGCACAATGCGGACAGGCCTACAGCACGGTTCGTCTTCCTACAGTTTTTTCCCTTCCTTTTAACTATTCCTTATCTTTTGTCACAGATGAATCGAAACCTGTTCGTCCTATGGACCTGCAAGGACTCTTTCGGAGCCCAGTTTCGTCAAAGCAACCAAAGATTGCTCCTTTTAAGGAATCCTCTTCGCTAAGGCAAAGGCAGCGCAGACGTGCGACAAGAGGTCCAAAAGATTTTTTGTAGACCAAACACTCTATTTAAAACCTGGATATAGCCTTTTTCCTCGGCCTTCGACCCCTGGCATGTAAAATGACCTGGGAAGGGGTGTTATAATCTGTAAGATTGCCTACGACGTATCAATCAGATTCCAGTGAACAAAATCCGTCTTCAGTATTTACTTTTCCTCATAGAACTGTATTTTACCTCTTCGGTGGTTTCACATACACACCTCGGCACTAATCGCCAGGGGCTCGATACGGCAACATATTAGCTGCCAACAAGTTCGAACAAGCTCTACAGCATACTTCGGCGTCATGAGTTTGGCATTATATGCATCAGCTCCGAATCATGTCTTTGGTCAATAGTTGGGTAGTCCGGCTCCTGTGCTTACTACCTTACGTTCCGCTTTATCGGCTAAGGTAGTAAAGGGAGAACTACTGCGATTGTGTTTCTGGTTCACCTGGTTAAGCACCTCAATAGAGAAAGCCGAAAACTGACTGTCATGATATGGCGAGAGTTGGTCAACCACTCGGCGACTTATTAAAATCTTTTGCGATTTCTTCCGTATAACACGAAGGACCGTTTTCCGGTCACTTATGTAGCGTAGTCGTATCCGGATAAATGCGCACATACAAGGGGCTATTTCGTAGACCCACCGTCAAACTCCTATGGCTAAGTGAAGGTGTTAAAGCCCTATAGTCCGATTGCCTAGTTCACTGCACTGACATCTCCTTCACGGACCAAGACGTTGGGTCAAGTGTAGTCAGTCGCTATTCCGTACACTCCCGCATTATATGCGAGGGGGCTGAAGCCGACGACTAGCAAACTTGCAGATTACAGAAAACGGCCGCACAGGAGGAAATACCTTTCAGGCAAAACGCATAAATATAACACAACCTTAATATATCATAATATTGTTATCGCAATTCCGATACATTCACCCGAACATAATATCTTTCGAGCACTGACCCTAAATCAAGTGGGCGCCCTCTAGGACATCCTCAAAATATTGCTCTAGTGTGCAATGGTCCTTGCCCTTGGGTGGGCTCTTCGCTGCAACATCGGCGGCCTTCATTTTTGCATAGTACGTCTTGACACGGGCAAAGGCCATCCATGCACCTTCAATGCACGCCCGCTTAACGGCGTCGATACACGGCACCGCATCAACAAGTCGCTGCACCAAACCGAAATAACTGTTCAGAATTGGCTCAGTTGGCCATAGCCGGACCACGACTTCCTTCATGGCAGCTCCAGACACCATGTGGAGCTTGGCCCACTGGGCCATTTGTTCGTTCAGTAACGACGGACGCTCTAGCACGTTGAACTGTGACCAGAAAAGCTTCTCCACTGCACGTCCGTCTTGCGCTTGGTAAAACTGCGCCGCATCAGCGACACTCTTCGGCAGGTCCAAAAATGAGTCTGGAGAACTCCACAATTGATTAAGCAGAGCATACTTTGGGTCACCAAATTTAGTCTGCAAAAGAAAGGGCTTACCAGCCGCTATCTCCCCAGCTTGCCGGATCTCCTCCCGAGCCGCTCTAGACTCGGACCGTGCCTCTCGCGCCTCTTGTAAAGCCTTGTTGAGTTCGGCTTCCTTGGCTTTGTTATCCTTCTCGAGTGATTCACATCGGCCAGTGGCATCCTTTAGCTCTCACGCCATGGTAGATATTCTCTCCTCGCACTGGCGCCGAGTGGCTTGTTCAGACTTTAACTCAACAGCTGCCTTCTTGAGAGCTGCATTGCTCACTCTGACTTGCTCCTTGGCCCGGGAAAGTTCAGCCCGAAGGGTCTCAACCGCAGTAGCGCCATCTGCAATTATGCATGCCCAAGTATATAATTCTCAGCTCATGCTCATATTATTATACATGCATAAGTTGAGTGCCCCAAAACATACCTTGTGCCTCGTCGAGCCGCCTGTTAACAAGAGTAATGTCCTCATTCGCTAACTCAAGTTTCTGCTTTAAATCTGCAACTTCCGCAGTGTGGGTAGTCGTCATTGACATAACCGCCTATTTTCAAAGTAATCATGTCATTTCCTGAGCATATCTTTTTGATCCTCTGATCGCCTCCCTGTGGAAGCCAACCAGAGTCTCAGGGGCTACTATCTATACACAGGCGCATTCTGCATGGTTAAAATATCACATTACATACCTCAAAGCCTCTTAGTAGGCCCGTGAAGGCTTCATTCAATCCGCTTCTCGCAAACAGAATCCTCTCAACTACCATACCCATTAAGGTACGATGTTCCTCTGAGATGGACCCATCCTGCAACATGCAAATTAATGTATCCGGCGCCTCCGGATTCCTGGAAGCGACTGCGGGAGTATGAACTCCCTTCGAAGGGATATGTTCACTCGACCCTAGAGTCATCTTCGGCTGCAAACCGGACAGTCCGGGGCCTTTATTTTTGTTCCCCGTAGGGGCTACACACCCCGGACCCTTGACGATCGAAGCATCACCTTCGGGCACGGTCTTCATTGCCCCCCGCACCACTTGATGATCGGGGGAGACCCTCCGGGACGACACCTCAAAGTCGTCCGCCCTATGGGGTGAGGAAGCCTGTGGAGGCGTCTCACTTTCCATCATCTCGGGAAGCAGGTCACCCGAGGAGGAGGACTGTTGAGGAAGACTGCGGGCCGGACTACAAACATATATTTAAGATGTTACCCTTGTAACATGAAAAGAACGGGATATGTCTAGAATACCCTTGTTCACATACGATTCGGCGAAAGGCTTGTCCTTATGGAGGAACTGTGCGGCAACGTCGCCTTCCGAACCCGAACCGTCTGACAGGGACATTTTCCCTCTCTTAGGAGCCTCCACCTCCAAATCTTTGGAGGCGGTCCTTTTCTTCCCATGGGGAGAAGGGATATCAGCTTCTTCTTCCCCTTCGTCTTCAGAAGAGGGAGTTCCGGTCTCCCCGGACATAGCATCCGGTGTACCTTTAGAGTGGAGGCCACCTTTGGCTTTTTTGCTCTCCTCTTTGTCCTCCTTCGCCGGCACTTGATACGGCGCCGGGGCCAGCATCCTTGTCAACACAGGATTAGCTGAGTCTTCGGGAAGAGGAGCCGAACACCTAATTCGTTCCGCCTTCTTTATCCATCCCTGGTCGAAGGCAGCTTTCTCAGAATATTGATGCGGTATAATCAACTAAGCTGTGTTCAGGAGCCGAGTGCTTACCGAGGTATCCGGATGGTTGCAGTCGAGGCCGATGTCCTCGGTTGTATCCGGAAACTACTTTCGGGTCCCGAAGAATAACTTCCACATCCCTTTGTGCGTTGTGCCGAAGAAGTGCTGGAGGGTCTGTGGTCCTTCCGGATTGAACTCCCACATGCGGAGAGGCCATGGCTGGCACGGCAGGACCCGGCGGACTAGCATTACCTGGATCACATTGATGAGGCCGGTGTCCTTTTCAAGGAGGCTCCAGATACGGCTTTTTAGCGTATGCACTTCATCAATTGATCCCCAGTCCAGCCCCTTATTAATCCATGATGCGAGTCGTAATGGAGGGCCAGATCAGAACGCAGGTGTAGCTGCCCACTTGGTACCACGGGGTTCAGTGATATAAAACCACTCCCGCTGCCATAGGTCGGAAGTTTCCGTGAAGGAGCCCTTTGGCCAAAGAGTATTGGCAAGCTTGCTCACCATAGCACCGCCACACTCTGCTTGCGCCCCGTCGACCACCTTCGGCTTCACATTAAAGGTCTTGAGCCATAAGCCGAAGTGTGGGGGAATGCGGAGAAAGGCCTCGCACATGACAATGAACGCCGAGATGTGAAGAAAGGAGTCCGGAGCTAGATCGTGAAAATCTAGCCCGTAATAGAACATGAGGCCACCAACGAAGGGGTTGAGAGCGAACCCTAGCCCCCGGAGGAAATGGGAGATGAATACGACCCTCTCGCCGGATCTGGGTGTAGGAATAACCTACCCCTTAGCAGGGAGCCTATGGAGGATTTCCGCGGTCAGGTACCTTGCCGCCCGGAGCTTCGCGGTATCCTCCTCTGTGACAGAGGAGGCCACCCACTGGCCTTGAGGGTTGGGTCCGGACATGACTGGGAGGCTTGGAACGACTAAATTGAAGCCTGGGCGCTGGAGCTCGAAGTTGGAAAAGTTGAGGAAGAGGTAGGCGTAGAGGTGAAAGACGGGTCCGTGCCCCTTTATAAAGGCGATGAATATTGAACGCCTCCTCATGGGCCTTAAAGCTTTCCTATTCCCAAGGAATCGTGCCAATGGGGCGGCTGGGTTACCCACACCCGTATTGGTGAGAATCCTGCAATAAGGGGACACGATCTCTGCTTTGACAAGACGTGCCAATAAAACCGCATCTCAAAACATGGAGCGGGAGGCTAAAAATGGTTCGAAATAATGATCGGGCAGGGCCGTGATGTCATGCTACAAAAGTTGTCAGCAGATTGGACTCGTGAAATATTATACCCCCTGCGTGTGTCTGTGGTACTTGTTTTGCAGAGCCAGACACGTTTTCTATGTTCGAAGGCTATTTTGGAGTATTCGGAGGAGGAACCCGCCTTGCAATGCCGAAGACAATCTGCGCGCCGACACATCGTCATTGAAGCCTGGTTCATGGGCCATTGAGAGAGTCCTGGATTAAGGGGTCCACGGGCGTCCGGACTATGTAACATGGGCCGGACTAATGGGTTGTGAAGATACAAGACAGAAGACTTCTTCCCGTGTCCGGATAGGACTCTCCTTTGCGTGGATGGCAAGCTTGGCATGCGGATATGTAAATTCCTTCCTTTGTAAACCGACTCTGTATAACCCTAGGCCCCTCCGGTGTCTATATAAACCGAAGGGTTTAGTCTGTAGGGGCAATCACAATCATACAGGCTAGACATCTAGGGTTTAGCCATTACGATCTCGTGGTAGATCAACTCTTGTAATCCTCATATTCATCAAGATCAATCAAGTAGGAAGTAGGGTATTACCTCCATCAAGAGGGCCCGAACCTGGGTAAACATCGTGTCCCCCGTCTCCTGCTACCATCGACCCTAGACGCATTTCGGGACCCCCTACCTGAGATCAGCCGGTTTTGACACCGACAGTTCCCTACCCTGGCTATCACAATATGCGTCCTGACATAGGCCGCTTCAGCCTGGATGATCAGTCCTGCGTTGGTCTCGAGATTGACAGTAGCTGCCCCTTCCCAGAGAATCACTTCTGGTTCAAAGCAAGCGTTTCCAACGCCGAGGATCGGTTGAGATGAAGTTCATTTCATTTCTTGTTATTTGTTGTGTGATGAAAACTTTAGTATTTACTAGAATGTATCATCGTTGTCGCTGTGGGTTCATGATCTGTTGTATGTAATAAAATTATATGCATGTGATAAAACTTACTAAATTTATGAATGGCCTTCGAGTCGCTTCTCTGAGTGGGTGCTGCGACGAGGCAAAAAAATATTTTCTGAATACATAATTGTACGTGCATTGCAACAGGTTATCGGATGAGTCCAATCAACAATAGTACTACTACTCTTTGTACTAGCTTCACATGCTTCGCACGTCGGGCGGGTGTTTTTACTGTAGCAGCGAATCCCATCGTCCTAGGTCCTCGGATGAGTCCAGTAGAAATTGCATTATGATGTTTGGGTTCAAACTTTCAAAACTACTGCACTATCTCTATGTCTACGTATACGTAATACAACAAGTTTTTAAACTTGAGACCAGCCACCCACCCTCACAAAGAACACTTTTTAACCTAGCACAGACTCCAGGAAATTTGGCCACAGTGTGAGGTGGGCCATATGTTAATGTGTTCGTTGTACGTAGCAGCACCTCGAATCCTTGATATATAGTAGGGTGGCATGGGCCAGATCAATCATTCACGTCCAGGAGTACGACACATGCCACCAGCACGACTTCCATCTGACACCATATTTCTTGGAGTCCGTGCTATAGCTATCTCTTCAACCTCGTCGTTTCTCTAACTCAGCCATCACACGGCGAGCGAGGTGGGGGCTTGCTGATACTAGTCGGTTTCCTCAACTGCGGTCCCACTTGTAAGGCCAACTCCAATGCACGACCCCTAACGGACCTCCATTTTGCCCGGATTCTGTCCGTTTGGGTAGGGCAATGGGGTCGTGCCCGGGCCATTTCTCGGATGTGGTGGCCGTGCGCCCAATGCGCGGACGCATCCCGGCCGCGTACATTTTTCTTTGCAAACACATATCTTTTTTTCATCATTGATTTTTGGTACATGGAAATACATCACCAAAATTTGACTAGAAAAGCAAGACCAAATAAAACAAGAACCACGAGAATACATTTTAGAAGATATCCAACTTGCATAACTGCTCCTGTAAGTTGGATTAGTGCCTTCTCGATGCATTCATTGTTGATGTGCGGAGGCTCGATCTTGCGTGCTTCTTTCTTCTTCGAGTGTAAAGAAGTAGACGTTGCTTCCTCGCATCTAGTCTCATGTCTAGCCTCTATTCTATCAACAAGTGCACTAGTCTCATCTCTAGCCTCTATGCTAGCTAAAAGTGCTACAACATCTACTAAATTGCGCTCTATCAATATATCGATGTACCCTTCTTCCCAATACCAAAACTTGCATCCATTCTACACAATAAAATTTTAAGTTAGCACAACAAGTCTAATCCGAGAGCACAACCGAAGCTGAAGTAGCACATACCTGATACGTCTCCAACGTATCTATAATTTTTTATTGTTCCATGCTATTATATTATCCATCTAGGATGTTTTATATGAATTTATATGCCATTTCATATGATTTTTGGGACTAACCTATTAACCTAGAGCCCAGTGCCATTTTTTGTTTTTTCCTTGTTTTGAGTCTTGCAGAAAAGGGAAACCAAACGGAGTCCAATTGACCTGAAATTTGACGGAGATTATTTTTGGACCAGAATAAGCCCACGGAGCACCGGAGATGGAAGAGTCCCGAGGCACCCACGACGGTGGGGGCGCGCCCTACCCCCTGGGCGCGCCCCCTACCTCATGGCCGCCCCGGGGACCCCCCTGACTTGTTCCCGACGCCAAAACCTCTTATATATACCCAAACTTCCAGAACATAACCTAGATGGGGAGTTCCGCCGCCGCAAGCCTCTGTAGCCACCGAAAACCAATCTAGACCCATTCCAGCACCCTGCCGGAGGGGGCATCCCTCTCCGGTGGCCATCTTCATCATCCCGGCGCTCTCCATGACGAGGAGGGATTAGTTCACCCTTGGGGCTGAGGGTATGTACCAGTAGCTATGTGCTTGATCTCTCTCTCTCTCTCTCGTGTTCTTGAGGTGGTACGATCTTGATGTATTGTGAGCTTTGCTATTATAGTTGGATCTTATGATGTTTCTCCCCCTCTACTCTCTTGTAATGGATTGAGTTTTCCCTTTGAAGTTATCTTATCGGATTGAGTCTTTAAGGATTTGAGAACACTTGATGTATGTCTTGCATGTGCTTATCTGTGGTGACAATGGGATATCACGTGATCTACTTGATGTATGTTTTGGTGATCAACTTGCGGGTTCCGTAACATTGTGAACTTATGCATAAGGGTTGGCACACGTTTTCGTCTTGACTCTCCGGTAGAAACTTTGGGGCACTCTTTGAAGTTCTTTGTGTTTGTTGAATAGATGAAGCTGAGATTGTGTGATGCATATCGTATAATCATATATCTTATAATCATACTCACGGATACTTGAGGTGACATTGGAGTATCTAGGTGACATTAGGGTTTTGGTTGATTTGTGTCTTAAGGTGTTATTCTAGTATGAACTCTTGAATAGATCGATCAGAAAGAATAACTTTGAGGTGGTTTCGTACCCTACCATAATCTCTTCGTTTGTTCTCCTCTACTAGTGACTTTGGAGTGACTCTTTGTTGCATGTTGAGGCATAGTTATATGATCCAATTATGTTATTATTGTTGAGAGAACTTGCACTAGTGAAAGTATGAACCCTAGGCCTTGTTTCCTAGCATTGCAATACCGTTTGTGCTCACTTTTATCATTAATTACCTTGCTGTTTTTATATTTTCAGATTACGAAAACCTATATCTACCATCCATATTGCACTTATCACCATCTCTTCGCCAAACTAGTGCACCTATACAATTTACCATTGTATTGGGTGTGTTGGGGACACAAGAGACTCTTTGTTATTTGGTTGCAGGGTTGTTTGAGAGAGACCATCTTCAACCTACGCCTCCCACGGATTGATAAACCTTAGGTCATCCACTTGAGGGAAATTTGCTGCTGTCCTACAAACCTCTGCACTTGGTGGCCCAACTACGTCTATAAGAAGAAGGTTGCATAGTAGACATCAAGCAGTTTCTAGTGCCGTTGCCGGGGAGGTGAGTGCTTGAAGGTATATCTTTAGATCTTGCAATCGAATCTTTTAGTTTCTTGTTTTATCACTAGTTTAGTTTATAAAAGAAAACTACAAAAAAAGGAATTGAGGGTACCTCATATGCTTCTCTTTTTAATATCTTTCATGAAAATAAGGATTCTGATAATTGTGCCAAAATGTTAGAAGAAGAATGCATTAGAATGTTTGGCACTAAATATTTGAATGATGAGCATGATTGCAATGTTGTTAGTATGAATTCTTTGAAGATCCATAGTACTAATGATGATTGCACTAGTCATGTTGAAAATGTCTCTTATAAGCATGTCAACTTTTGTGGAATACATAGAGCTTGCAAGTACACACCAAATAGGGAAGATAGATTTTGCAAGAGGCATAAGTATTTGGAAACTAAATGGTTGCAAGAAAGGCTTGATGATTGTGCTGAAAGATTCAATATTTATCGCCATCCTTGTGAACTTTGCAATGAACATGGTCATTTAAAGCTCCAATGCTATTTGTTTCATGACCAAATCATGTCCAAAACTTGTGATAACTTGATTACCCTTGAGCATCATAAAGAGCTTAGTCTTCTTTTAGGGTATGAAGAAATGAAACATATAACTGAGGGTATTCCAAATTTTAATCTTGATAGATTTCCTGATTTGATCTAGAAGAAATTTTTATGTATTGTGTGGTGAATTGCATTGAAAATCCTTATATTGCCAATTACATAAAGACATGAAAACAAATAGAAGATGAAGAGAATACTAATGAAAGGGAAGAGACTTCCCAATATCTTCCTATTATTTCTTATGATGAATCAGGTAACGAGGAGGAGCCTTCTATTCAACCAATCTCATTAATAAGGAGCTCCAAAAGGAGGATTAAACCCACACATAATGTGAAGAAGAAAAACAAAATACGGAGAAGCAAAGGTGAAAAGGTATCCCTCCCAAATGATGTTGCTCCTATTACTCATTGTGATGATGATAATTGCTATACTATTGGTGCTATCCATACTATTAATGATGAGAGTGATTATGCTTATGATATGAAAAGGCCCAAGCTTGGGGATGCTATGTTTGAGAATTTATTTGCTGCAATTAATGTTTGTCCCAAGCTTGGGGATGCTATGTCTAATGAAGATGATATTTTTAGCCTCCCAAGTTTTGATATGCAAATTTGTTATGATGATAGCATGCCTCCTACTTATGATGATTATATTGATGAAAGTGGATTTGGAGAGGTCATGACTTTATTTAGTAATTATTCCACTATCTTGGAAGAGGTTTCAATTGATTATGATGAGAACAAAGTTGCTACCTATGATAATTATTGTGATGATACTTATGCTATAAAAAGTAGTGATGATTATACTTATAAAACTTGTTATGATTATGATTACCCTTTTTCTGAACATTACTCTTTTAATGTGGAAACAATTTATAGTATTCGAGTTTCTTATGATACTCCCACTATTCCGATTGAGAAGAATTTTGCTTATGTAGAGAGTAGTAAATTTTCTATGCTTGTAGATCATTAAAAGAATGCTTTAGGTGCTGGTTATATTGTTGAATTCATTCATGATGCTACTTAAAATTATTATGAGGGAGGAATATATGCTTGTAGGAATTGCAATAATATCAAGTTTCCTCTCTATGTGCTTAAAGTTTTGAAGTTATGCTTGTTTTGCCTTCCTATGCTAGTTGATTATTGTTCCCATAAGTTGTTTGCTCACAAAATCCCTATGCATAGGAAGTGGGTTAGACTTTAATGTTCTAGTCATATTCTTCATGATGCTCTCTTTATGTTTCAATTCTTATCTTTTTTGTGAGCATCATTGAAATCATCATGCCTAGCTAGGGCCGTTAAACGTTAGCGCTTGTTGGGAGGCAACCCAATCTTATTTTTGTTCCTTGATTTTTCTCCTGTTTAGCAATAAATAATCTATCTAGCCTCTGGTTAGATGTGGTTTTATGTTTTAATTAGTGTTTGTGCCAAGTAGAACCTTTGGGAAGACTTGGGTGAAGTCTTTATGATCATGCTGTAAAAAAACAGAAACTTTAGCGCTCACGAGATGTGCTGCCATTTTTTGCTGGAGAGTGATTTTAGGTTGATTCTTTTTTAAGATGATTAATAGATAAATTCCTCACGTCCACCAATTTATTTTAGAATTTTTGGAGTTCCAGAAGTATAAGTTTGATACATATTACTACAGACTGTTCTGTTTTTGATAGATTCTGTTTTCTATGTGTTGTTTGCTTATTTTGATGAATCTATGAGTAGTATCGGAAGGTATGAACCATAGAGAAGTTGGAATACAGTAGGTTTAACACCAGTATGAATTTATAATGAGTTCACAACAGTACCTAAGTGGTGATTTATTTTCTTATACTAACTGAGCTTACGAGTTTTCTGTTGAGTTTTGTGTTGTGAAGTTTTCAAGTTTTGGGTAAAGATTCGATGGACTATGAAATAAGGAGTGGCAAGAGCCTAAGCTTGGGGATTCCCAAGGCACCCCAAGGTAATATTCAGGGACAACCAAGATCCTAAGCTTGGGGATGCCCCGGAAGGCATCCCCTCTTTCGTCTTCGTTCGTCGGTAACTTTACTTGGAGCTATATTTTTATTCACCACATGGTATGTGTTTTGCTTGGAGCGTCATTTTATTTTGTTTTGTTTTTCTTTCTGTTTGAATAATATCCCAAGATCTGAAATTCTTAAATGTTAGAGAGTCTTCACATAGTTGCACAATTATTCGACTACTCATTGATCTTCACTTATATCTTTTGGAGTAGTTTGTCATTTGCTCTAGTGCTTCACTTATATCTTTTTAGGGCACGGCGGTGGTTTTATTTTGAAGAAATAGACGAACTCCCATGCTTCACTTATATTATTTTGAGAGTCTTTAGAACATCATGGTAATTTGCTTTGGTTATAAAATTAGTCGTAATATGATGGATATCCAAGATGGGTATAATAAAAACTTTCATATAAAGTGCATTGAATACTATGAGAAGTTTGATTCCTTATGATTGTTTTGAGATATGAATATGGTGATACTAGAGTCATGCTAGTGGAGTAGTTGTGAATTTGAGAGATACTTGTGTTAAAGTTTGTGATTCCCGTAGCATGCACGTATGGTGAACTGTTATGTGATGAAGTCGGAGCATGATTTATTTTTTGATTGTCTTCCTTATGAGTGGCGGTCGGGGACGAGCGATGGTGTTTTCCTACCAATCTATCCCCCTAGGAGCATGCACGTAGTACTTTGTTTCGATAACTAATAGATTTTTGCAATAAGTATATGAGTTCTTTACGACTAATGTTGAGTCCATGGATTATACGCACTCTCACCCTTCCACCATTGCTAGCCTCTCTAATACCGCGCACCTTTCGCCGGTATCATACACCCACCATATACCTTCCTCAAAACAGCCACCATACCAACCTATTATGGCATTTCCATAACCATTCCGAGATATATTGCCATGCAACTTTCCACCGTTCCATTTATTATGACACGCTCCATCATTGTCATATTTCTTTGCGTGATCATGTAGTTGACATCGTATTTGTGGCAAAGCCACCTTCATAATTCTTTCATACATTTCACTGTTGATTCATTGCATATCCCGGTACACCGCCGGAGGCATTCACATAGAGTCATATTTTGTTCTAAGTATTGAGTTGTAATTCTTGAGTTGTAAGTAAATAAAAGTGTGATGATCATCATTATTAGAGCATTGTCCCAGTGAGGAAAGGATGATGGAGACTATGATTCCCCCACAAGTCGGGATGAGACTCCGGACAAAAAAAAATAAAAGAGGCCAAAGAAGCCCAAATAAAAAAAAGAGGCCATAAAAAAAGAGAAGGCCCAAAAAAACAAAAAAAAATGAGAGAAAAAGAGAGAAGGGGCAATGCTACTATCCTTTTACCACACTTGTGCTTCAAAGTAGCACCATGATCTTCATGATAGAGAGTCTCCTATGTTGGCACTTTCATATACTAGTGGGAATTTTCATTATAGAACTTGGCATGTATATTCCAATGATGGGCTTCCTCAAAATGCCCTAGGTCTTCGTGAGCAAGCGAGTTGGATGCACACCCACTTAGTTTCTTTTTGAGCTTTCATACACTTATAGCTCTAGTGCATCCGTTGCATGGCAATCCCTACTCACTCACATTGATATCTATTGATGGGCATCTCCATAGCCCATTGATATTCCTAGTTGATATGAGACTATCTTCTCCTTTTTGTCTTCTCCACAACCACCATTCTATTCCACCTATAGTGCTATGTCCATGGCTCACGCTCATGTATTGCGTGAAGATTGAAAAAGTTTGAGAACATCAAAAGTATGAAACAATTGCTTGGCTTGTCATCGGGGTTGTGCATCATTTAAATATTTTGTGTGATGAAGATAGAGCATAGCCAGACTATATGATTTTGTAGGGATAACTTTATTTGGCCATGTTATTTTGAGAAGACATGATTGCTTTGTTAGTATGCTTGAAGTATTATTGTTTTCATGTCAATATTAAACTTTTGCTTTGAATCTTATGGATCTGAATATTCTTGCCACAATAAAGAAGATTGCATTGACAATTATGTTAGGTAGCATTCCACATCAAAAATTCTGTTTTTATCATTTACCTACTCGAGGACGAGCAGGAATTAAGCTTGGGGATGCTTGATACGTCTCCAACGTATCTATAATTTTTTATTGTTCCATTCTATTATATTATCAATCTAGGATGTTTTATATGCATTTATATGATATTTTATATGATTTTTGGGACTAACCTATTAACCTAGAGCCCAGTGCCAGTTTCTGTATTTTCCTTGTTTTTGAGTATTGCAGAAAGGAAAACCAAACGGAGTCCAATTGACCTGAAATTTGACAGAGATTATTTTTGGACCAGAAGAAGCCCACGGAGCACCGGAGATGGGCCAGAAGAGTCCCGAGGCACCCACGAGGGTGGGGGCGCGCCCTATCCCCTGGGCGTGCCCCATACCTCATGGCCGCCTCGGGGACCCCCCTGACTTGTTCCCGACGCCAAAACCTCTTATATATACCCAAACTTCCAGAACATAACCTAGATGGGGAGTTCCACTGCCGCAAGCCTCTGTAGCCACCGAAAACCAATCTAGACCCATTCCAGCACCCTACCGGAGGGGGAATCCCTCTCCGGTGGCCATCTTCATCATCCCGGTGCTCTCCATGACGAGGAGGGAGTAGTTCACCCTTGGGGCTGAGGGTATGTACCAGTAGCTATGTGCTTGATCTCTCTCTCTCTCTCTCTCGTGTTCTTGAGGTGGTACGATCTTGATGTATCGTGAGCTTTGCTATTATAGTTGGATCTTATGATGTTTCTCCCCCTCTACTCTCTTGTAATGGATTGAGTTTTCCCTTTGAAGTTATCTTATCGGATTGAGTCTTTAAGGATTTGAGAACACTTGATGTATGTCTTGCATGTGCTTATCTGTGGTGACAATGGGATATCACGTGATCTACTTGATGTATGTTTTGGTGATCAACTTGCGGGTTCCGTAACATTGTGAACTTATGCATAGGGGTTGGCACACGTTTTCTTCTTGACTCTCCGGTAGAAACTTTGGGGCACTCTTTGAAGTTCTTTGTGTTTGTTGAATAGATGAAGCTGAGATTGTGTGATGCATATCGTATAATCATACCCACGGATACTAGAGGTGACATTGGAGTATCTAGGTGACATTAGGGTTTTGGTTGATTTGTGCCTTAAGGTGTTATTCTAGTACGAACTCTTGAATAGATCGATCAGAAAGAATAACTTTGAGGTGGTTTCATACCCTACCATAATCTCTTCGTTTGTTCTCCTCTATTAGTGACTTTGGAGTGACTCTTTGTTCCATGTTGAGGGATAGTTATATGATCCAATTATGTTATTATTGTTGAGAGAACTTGCACTAGTGAAAGTATGAACCCTAGGCCTTGTTTCCTAGCATTGCAATACCGTTTGTGCTCACTTTTATTATTAGTTACCTTGCTGTTTTTATATTTCAGATTACAAAAACCTATATCTACCATCCATATTGCACTTATCACCATCTCTTCGCCGAACTAGTGCACCTATACAATTTACCATTGTATTGGGTGTGTTGGGTACACAAGAGACTCTTTGTTATTTGGTTGCAGGGTTGTTTGAGAGAGACCATCTTCAACCTACGCCTCCCACGGATTGATAAACCTTAGGTCATCCACTTGAGGGAAATTTGCTGCAGTCCTACAAACCTCTGCACTTGGAGGCCCAACAACGTCTACAAGAAGAAGGTTGCGTAGTAGACATCAATACCCCATCGGTTGAGCACTTCATGAACACCCATCCGGGATGTTCCGGTGTTGTAGACACGCGGCGCAAGACCTTCTTTGGGCAGTCGTCGCACGTAATGAGTGGCAACGGTGCACCGACGAGCTTTTGGGCCAGCATCGAGCCTGGCCCACCGCCATTCATGTATCTGCCGGCGGACCGCTGACGGTGTAGATCCGAGCTGCTAGAGGAGGAGTCAATACCTGCATGCGGCCTTTCGGCCCGGTGCCCGGCCAGTCCATGGCGCGACGCGGCCTCCCACAACCGGGCGAGCTCAAGCCCGACCGGATCCGCTCCAAATCCGGCCGCCGGGTGCGCAAAACACGTAGTCGTGGTTGGGTAGCTCCGGGGCGTCGAGGGAAAGGGGACTGAGCGAGCGCGCGTCCGAGCTGCACACGCTGGAGTTGGCATAGCGGCGTGGCGGACCAACCGTGTGGGGGTGCCAAGTGGCTTCGCTCGTGTGGGGGACGGAAGCCATCTCGCGCGGGTGCTAGGTCTGACAGGGCGGCCTTGTCATCAGTGTGTGGCCTCTGTGGCAACCGTCCGCTCCCCACTAGCCTCTTCTTTGGCATGTGGTCCCATTCCCACATGTGAGTGAGACGACGGCTAGTCCTTTTGTACAATTTCCGAACAGATGTCTATGTAGGCCGGGGCGCCTCTTCGTGTACCGTGGCAACCGTCCATCGACTCTTCGCCTTTCCCTCTCGATTTGGAACTACTGTCGCACGCTCTTCCTCCCTCCTCCATTTGCCTTCACCCTTCCTTCTGCCATTGTTCGATCATCTTCTCCATGGAGGGAACAGACCGGAAACGACCTCGTTATTCTTGCCCCGATCTGAATGATGACGTGGTGGAGGAACTCATTGATCGGTGCGACGTCATCACCTCGGCTAGCATGGCAGGTTCATTCAAGACCATTCTCGACTCAACTAATAACATCATTACAACGAACCCAAGGGTCAAGGAGCGGTTTGATCTCCCCTATCTTCTTCACCGTGAACCTGGTCACTGGCGCACGGACGACGCAGGCCTCGCCTTGTGAGAGTTGGTGCCGCTTGATAATGATACGTGTGATGTTAAGATGCCATCGCTTGAGGGTAAGGCTTGGGCAGGCGCAAAATTAGATTGGGTTGTTTATATTGGGTCCAACTGCGAGTGGGAACTTGTGAATGTGTACACTCGTCACCGGGTTCCACTTCCAAAAATCTCAGACTGCCCAAAGGTTGAGCACACCGGTTATGACCGTACTTTGAACTACGGTCATGGTGACTGACGTCTACACAAGATAGCAATTTGTCAAGTTCCCGACAGCTCTTGGGATTTAATGGAATATGTAGTTATTGCTATCTTCGACAAGCTTGTTGCCTTCCTTCATAGTTCGACTTGATGGATATTGCTCAAAAATCAGTTTCTATACAAGGATGAGTACTATGATGCAATTCAATACGAGGGGCTTGTGTTTGCTGCCACCACTCGTGGCACTGTTTTTGCATGGAATCCTTATGCTTTCGATACGTTTGTCTTCCACCATAATTATAATTGTTTCATCCACATGCATGCGGGTTAGCTAGTTTCCCTTTACTAATTAACCTTCTTGTGTTTCCAAGGTCCTGTGAACATTCCACCACCTATACTTGAAAAAATTTATAACCAAGGGGGAGATGACGATGATGATGATCACGAGCATGAGGACCCATATACTCAGTGGCGTTTGGCAACTTATTCCGATGGATCGCCTCTTCTTGGCTGTATACAGGGCATCGCTCATGTGACTAAGGAAGCATGTGTTGTCTCGCATGGTCGCACTCTCTGGACCTATTCCAACATCCGTTGCAGGGTATTCGGGATGGATACTACTGTGCTAGCGCCAACACCTTCTCCCTGGTTTAGTATTGATACTCTTGGAGGAAACTCGCTCTTCCTTGGACAAAACTATCCAATCATGGTGAAAGGCTATCCAGCTGCTGTTGACACAACATTACTACCATTTATGAGAAGCAATTGTATCTATACCTCGGACATTGCTATGCTTCCCTACCGTGGCTATCACAATATGGGTCATGAAATAGGCCGCTTCAGCCTGGATGATCAGTCATGCGTTGGTCTCGAGATTGACAGTAGCTGGCCCTTCCGAGACAAACTCTTCTGGTTCAAAGCAAGCGTTTCCAACGCCGAGGAGTGGTTGAGCTGAAGTTCATTTCATTGCTTGTTATTTGTTGTGTGATGAAAACTTTAGTATTTACTAGAATGTTTTGTTGGAACTAATCTATAATCCAACATGTATCCTCGTTGTCGTTGTGTGTTGATGACTTGTTGTATGTAATGAGTGGTACATTTGCATATGCATGTCATAAACTCAATTTATAAATGGTTTTCGACTCACTTCTTGGAGCGTTAGTGCCGTAGTAGTATAGCCAGCATCGTTAGTAGTATGAAGTTGCCACATCACATAGAGCCAACCAATAGTTAGGTGTCGCACGGAGGCCGAGAAATATGGTGATAGCGTGACTGCGTGAGGTGGTCTTGTATGTAGTATGATGTACGCACAGGGCTTGCCGTGTTTCCTACTCCTCTGGTCTGCCTCCTTTTGCCGACACGTGGGACATCCAGCATCCAGGTCGTGCCATGCAAGAAAATGGAGTGCTAGTTGAAGCCAGGTGATGTACATGTTGGGTTAAACTGTAAATAGAATCTTACTACTCTTGAGTAACTCCAAAAGCGGCCACCGAAGATCTTTATTGGATTTGTTTTTCATCACCAGCACGTCGAGGTGAAAAATGTGCAGGTTCAGTGGGTCCTCTTGCGTTTTCACTGACATGTGGGACCGCATGTGAGCAAACAGAAGATGGGCTCCGTGCGTCTGCTGGCTGGCTGAGAAGAGAGATAGAGGAGGGCTGAGCACGGACTCCAGGAAATTTGTTCTACGTAACCAGCACCTCGATATAGGCTCGATATAGTGGGGTGGCATGGGCCATAACTAGCATTCACGTCTAGCAGTACGGCACACGCCACCCACACGAGTCCCATCCGACACCAATTTTCTTGGAGTCCGTGCTACAACCATCTCTTCTCCCTCCTATTTTCTCAGCCATCACGCGCTGGGCGGGGTGGGGGTTTGCCGATTGTCGGTTTGCTCAACTGCGGTCCCACTTGTAAGTGAAAATGCAACACAACATGCATTCCCCCTTGAGCGGCGTGCCGGACCAACCGTGTGGGGGTGCGATGCGAACACGGCAAGCTTTTCCTTTTGAACTTGTAACTTGTAAAATTTGGTTCTGCTCCATGGCCCGACCGATAGATAGAAATAACGATTTTCCCTAGAGTAATGAGAAGTTTGGTTCTGGCGCGGTTCATGCATGGAGTACGTACAAAAATTATGAAGTTGGTGCGAAAGGTAAGATAATTACTAGTAGTACCATATACTACTACATGGATTTGATGGAAAGATAAAGATACATACGGATCCATCAACGACATCCTCACGCCCTAGTGCGCCGGGTCACCAGCCGACGTGTGAGGAGCAGCGGCGTTGGCGGCGAGCTCAACGTGCTTCTGAACAATGTCGTCCAAGGTTTCCCTGTGGGTCAAGAAGGCCAGCGACCTATCGTCCTCCTCTGGCATGTAGTGGTCCTTGTGGACGATTTGCGCGTAGACGTGGGTGATTATGTCGACGGTGTCTTGCTGCACCAGGCTCTGCGCGGCGAGCGCGGCCTCGGGGTGGACATTCTCCGGCGCGACGGCGGGCAGTCGCAGGGCCACCAGTGCGTCGAAGAGGTTGTCACCATAGAGGCTGTTAAGGGTGGCGGGCATCGCAGAGCCTGGGCACGTGGGCTGGAGGCATATGTCAAGGTCGTCCGCGAGCTTCTTGACGATGGTGAACTTGTCGAGGAAGCCGACGAGGACCTTGTCGAACACGGAGATGAAGCTCTCGTCCAAGCAGCCTCTCACCCTGGCGGCCTCAAGCACGACCTGGAGACGTTCCTCGGTGCCGGGCCGCAGGCCGGCGTCGTGGACCATCTGGCACAGCCGGATGATGCTCGTGCTCATCGCCTCCATGGGTCTAGCTTCTAGTCAACTGATCTTGCGATTGGAGTGATCACTCTTGCCCTTGGTTAGGGTGCGTAGGTGCATAGGATTTCGTAGATTGGACTGCGGGGAGCCTTTATATGAGAAGTGCATACTGCGTTGAATTCACGTGCGTGTTGGCCATCTACTCCTCGGCCCTCTACTGCACCTGCCTTTGGCTATATGATAGGTGGGCCAGCCACCTATTGGGCCCACGTGTCATACAACCAAAGGCAGGTGCAGTAAGTCAATGAAGCTGCGTCCCCCTCCGTGCCGGTGCAGTATAGTCATCTCACCGGACCTCTAGTTGGGGCCAAACGAGAGAACTTTGATGTTTACTGGTTTATTGGTCCCCTTTGCATTTTGCGCCAAGTTTTGACCTTTGATTTAACTAATAAAATGTTAATGCATGTAACCAAAAATGTTGTGTAATCCCAAAACACTTAGGCACGGTACATTAACTCCCTTCTCATTTCTTATTTCGTGACATATCAACCAATGAGAGATGTGGGTTGTGCATGCTTTCAATGACTTGAGACTACCAAACATGACATGCAGTGGTTAGTTCATTGCATGTAATCCTATTAATTAGAAAAAGGCATTAAGTTCTCTCGCCGATAGGAATAAAACAATACACCATGTATTTATTTACAGAGGGAGTAGTACATTTTTTGTGACATGCATTACTAGATATTGCTAGTCAAATACTAAATCCAGATGGACGTGGTAGTACTACTAAATCCAGGCGATGGTGCTAGTACTAGTAGTAGTACTACCAATGTACTAGTAGCACTGTACTACCCGTTGGTCAAATTATTACGTGCTGCTCCTCATAGTGAAGTGACAAGACCCTGCGCCGGAGATGACACATGAGTATAGGCGCCGTGTTTGGCATACCATAGTCAGCCTCGCCGTCTGCAGTCACTATCATCATGGCTGTAGAGCTAGCCTGCTTACAACTAGCCGTGTTCAACATAATTTCCCGTGCGTAGATGCCCGTGCATTGCACGGAACACCAAGATTGGGGGTGGACGGCGCCGGCAGCGGCCATCGCGCCAGATTTTTCCATGGCCTTCTAGATGTGGTGGGGAGGAGATAAGGCTGATTGTGAGAGACAAGGAGTTGTTTGTAAATAGGAAACAAGTGCGGGCATCTTTTTGCAAAACTGGAGAAGTTTGGTTTGTATGCGTCAGATCTAGATCTGACAGCTATTGGTGAAAGATGGCAGGCACAACATCATCACCAACTCAGGACCTCTTTGATTCGCAGGATTTTGAAAACGCAGGAATAGGACACGGCAATATTACAAGTTTCAAACTGATATTACAAATGTTAGGAGTAATGCTGCACCTACGAAGAGGGAATTACTAGGAAGTTTACGTAAGAACTTTCGTTACTTTAGGTGGATGCAGCATTATCGTACAAACTAAAATCCACCGCCCTGACAAGTCACTAATGGGCAAATAAATTTTCGTGTCTCTGGCCACTTGATGTTTCAAAAACAAATTCAGCTTCTGCGGAGACTTTGTCATTTAGGCTTAGACGCTTGCGGTGATCAGCACGCCATTCATTGTTGCGCCAGAGAACGCCAAACCTCATTACCTTGAGCACACTTGCCTCCAGAACAAAGAACCTGGCCAATTTAATCTCAGATGTGCTGCCTCGGTAGTCGATCAAATCAATTTCTGTAAGATGGAGATCAAGGCATTCGATGAGATTGTTATAGTGCAGCACATTTTTCACTTTCGGGTCTTTTTTATCTGCAAAAGAAGAGAACATATTAGAGCAGCTGGCTGTATAAGATTGCCGTGTCATCAAGAGGTACCAATATCATTCGCTCATACGATAGGGTTGGCTGGCTAGTGATATTTTTTCACTCTCTCTCTCTCTCTTTTCTCTTTCCTCTCATTTACCTAGGAGCACGTGAAGAGCTTGGGCATTTGTTGCCTTCCACTATGTGGCCGATGCCATATTTCTCAAAAGTATGCCACATAATACGCATCGATGTCAAATCAAAAGATTTTGGCACCGCTCTCGCGATGTAAGAGAGTTGGCATCGCTGTGCACACAGACCCACATGTATAAACAAATCAATCAAACCAACTACACCAGCCTCTCACTCTCCCAAACAAGTGTTTTTTATTGCCTCAGTCCTCTCTCTCCCATGCAAGTGTTTTTTCATTGCGTGAGTTAATTTGGCACCGGAGCAAAGTAGGTGATCCAGATTGGGGCACCAGGTAAGCAATGGAGGGGCATCGATGCCAAATGCATCACAAGTGAATTTGGCACGTGTTTTGGCCTACATAGTGGAGGGCCGTTATAGCCCACTTTTGTACTACCTCGTATTTAGTGTAAAATTTTGACCATAGATTTACCTAAGAAAATGCCAATGCATGTCACCAAAAATTATACCATTTGAAATTATGTTCAAATACGAATCCAACGATATAATTTTTAGTGACATGCATTAACATTTTGTCAGTTAAATCTATGGTCAAATTTTGATACTACAAAATAGGAAGAGTAAACCAGGACGGAGGTAGTACTTGCTCTTAGGGTAACCATAGAGTTACTAGTCTAAGTTACTTTCCACTATGACTAGCCTAGGCTACTATAGTAGTACAACAAAAAACGATGCAGGTGATCACGTGAGAAAAAATACTAAAAACATTTCTTTCGGTGCAGTGCGTAGATGCAATTTTGAACACTACACTTGTCATCGTAATTTGGGAAAATTACAAAAAAATTGAGCTACGTTGTGATTACCGTTTACTAATAGGAAAGAAGTTTCACCTCGATGAGTAGCTTCTCCGTGCACGGAAAGCATGTAAGGAATCCAACAACTTGATCCAGATTGGGGCCGATAGATTTTATTGCCAAGATCTTCACTGTGCGCATAGACTGGGTCAAGCTTGTGGGAATCATTTTCTGGAAGACGGTCATAAATACATCAAGAAGAAATCTAAAAATGTGAATTTCAAGAAGACGGAGAAGAAGATGAGTGTTGTACCTGAACAATTACGGATACAATAAAGAGTTCGGATAATTTGGCAGACGAGTACACCAACGCTGTCAATTTCGGCGCGTCAATGACCCTGATTTTTGTTGGACCTTCTAGATCAGATACAAGCAATCTCTCAAGGAAAGGCGCATTCTCAATGACCATAACGTGGAACAGCTGGAGTGATCTCTTCCCAATTGATGTCTTGTTGCGGGGCCAGCAAGACACAAAAATCCATCGGAGATTCGTCGAGGCGATGTGGAGGCTAATGAACCCGTGGATCTGCTCAAGACGAAGGTACTCGAGCGCAGTACAGCTGCAGAGCAGGTGCTCCATAGCCTGCTTCGAGATGCCAATGTCGAAGAGGTCGAGCTGCTTGAGTTGAGGGAGAAGAAGGGCGGGCACGGCATTAATCTGGGGAAGATAGCAGGAGTTGAAGCTGGCGTGGCGTAGCGTTGGCGTGAGGCGGAGCGCGGACGGCGGCAGAGAGCGACATCGTCCAGCTTCAAGGCTAAGCTCCTCGAGCTGATCTAGGGCGGGGGATAAGAACCACTCGTCGAACTTGGCTTGGACCTTGCAGTTGGTACTGAACATGCGGATGTCAAGGTGTCTGGCTGGCCCAGGGTGCGATGAAAGGATCTTGGAGACTGCGGCCATGTGTTTGCAATCCCCGTCGCAGAGGCAGCTGTCGATGGTGTGGTTGAGGGGGACGCGGAGCCAGAGGGGGCGCCACCGCCGGGAGAGCAGGACAGTCCGCATGGCAGATTTGGTGGGGAGGAGGCTGATGATGACGAGCAGCATGTCGTCGGGGAGGCTGCTGATGAAGTCCAGGCTCACCGGATGCGGTTTTGGCTCGAGCCGCCTCCGCTTGTTAGCTTCCTCGCCGTCCATCTCAACCGGCAGCGGCGCTGGTGTACACGTGTGCTGGTCTGTGTTGTGTGCTGGCCTGCTGGGTGTGCGCGAGTGCGTCCTTCTATGCATGCCGCCGCGCAGTGGTGAATTTTGCGCGAGTGTGCCCTTCACACTGAAGAAGTGTGTCCTCAAGGCGCCCTCAATTTACTAGCGTGCGGGGTGCTACCCCGAGTGGTTTCAACTTTGTTTACTTCACCGCGTGTCAGATGGGCCTCTAGTTAATTTACTTATTTTCACCCACTGCCACATGGGCCAGCACACAAAGATAGAGAACACGAGCTGACAAGGCAGCATGTGGACTGGTTGACCAGTCAACTAAACAATATACGGAGCTATATGCTGACACGGTGAGCATATAATCCGTCGGTATAGAGAATTTGAGTGAGAGGGGAGGCCCGTGAGAGATAGCAGAGAGAGAGAAAGAGCTACTCCCTCCGTTCGATAATGTAGTGCCAACATTTTTTTAAAGTCAAACTTATGAAACTTTGACCAAGGTTATAAAGAAATTACTTATATCTACAATACCAAAGATAACTGATAGTATGAAGTACGTACATGTTGTGATGAATCTAATGATCGTTCCAGATGTAAATGTTCTTCTCCACATATACGTGGTCAAACTTTTCTGAGGTTTGACTTTTCAAAACATCCATATGCTTATGGACGTGAGAGAGTCCCTAACTAGAGAGAGAGAGAGAGAGAGAGAGAGTGAAATAGAAAGAGTGAGTGAAAAAAGTGTGTGTGCGTGTGTGAAAGAGATATGGACAACACACGATAAAAGTAGAGAAAAGGCGTGTGTGTCTTATGCAAACATATCACACATGCATCTCCGACAACGGAAGCAAGGTGAGGAGATAGTGTGTGGTTGTTTGCAACTGAGAGAGAAAGACCCCTAGCACGTGGCCAACAGGGGTCTGACAAGCAAGGGAGAGAGGTCGAGAGAGACGTACGGAGAAAATGCAGACATGGGGAGGAGAGAGTGTATGTTTGTGATAGAGAGATCCCCTGGAGATCGTGATGGGACTACATGGGTGGGAGATCGAGTAACAAGGTGTGTGCACGATAGAAGATACCCTGAGAGATATCGAGATAGACGTATGGATGGAAGGAGACAATACGTGTGTTCCTGATGGCTAGTGAGAGATAATCATACTTAGGGGGAGTGCATGTGCCTATGATGGAGTGAGGGATTATGGTACTTAGGGGGTGCGTGTCACATAGAGAGAGAACAAGGGCGGAGAGTGTTGGATGGGTCTATATGTAGCGCGAATGAGACATGTGTATGTGTGAACCAGGGAGATATAATGTTTGAGAGAGATAGAGGAGCCCCGATAAGGCTGAGTGGTGCGTCAGATAGCTGAGAGGGGGAATGAGATATTCCATCCGCTCGATAATGCAGTGCATGTAATTTTTTTTAGAATTCGAACTTTGGAAACATTGATCAGGTTTACGCAAATGTTATTTATATCTACAATACCAAAGATACATCATATGAAACTACATCTCATGATGAATCTAATGGTATATGTTTGCCGTTCTAGATGTAAATGTTTTTCTCCACGTACATGGTCAAACTTTGTGATGTTTGACTTTTCAATAAATCTATATGCTATGGACCGAAGAGAGTGCCTAAGTCGAGAGAGATCAAGTGCGTGTGAAGGAGAATGAGTGAGTGTGCAAAAAGAGTATGTGTGTGAAAGAGAAAGGGACAACAAACGATAAATTAGAGAGAGTGTGTGTTTTTTCGTTTCTTATGCAAACATATCACGCATGCATCTCTGAGATAGAAAAGCGAGGTGAGGAGATACACGAAGATAGCTAGTGCGTGATTGTTTGCAACGGAGAGAGACACCCCTATAGCACATGTCCAATAGAGGCCAACAAGGAACAAAGGTCGAGAGGGACACATGGAGAACATGGACGCATGGGGAGGGAGAGAGGGTGTGTTTGTGATAGAGAGATCCCCTCGAGATCGTGAGGGGACTTATATGGGTGGGAGATCGAGGGAGGTGCGTGCAAGATAGAAAGATGCCCTGAGAGAAATCGAGATAGACCATGCACATGTTTGTGATGGAGACTAAGATTAGCTAGTCATATACATATAGGGGGGACTGCATGTGCCTACATTTGAGTGAGAGACCATCATACTTAGCTAGGCATGAGATTGTGTGTGTGTGTGCGTGTGAGATAGAGAGAGAATGAGGGAGAGAGATAAAGTTTTAGATGGGTCTATCGAGTGCGAGTGAGATATGCATGTGTATGTGTGACCCAGGTAGATGGAGAGTTTGAGAGAGAGAGGGAAGAGCTCCGAGACGACAGAGTGGTGCGTGAGAGAGTTACGGGCAACGAGCCAAGGAATTTGTGTGCGTACGATGAGTGCACCCAAGATATTTATCTTGGACTAGAGAATCATACATAGTGTGCGAGAGAGGCCTATAGATGGAGTATATATGCATGCGAACTAGAAAGACCCCCCCACACACACAAACAGAGAGAGAGAGACGGAGATAGAGGAAGAGGGACCAACAAGGTTTGTGTGTTGGATGCGTGCGACAAAATTGAAGATTGTCGGTGAGAGAGAGAGAGAGCAGGAGTCCGGGAGAGGGGGAGGTCATGTTTTATGCATCAAAGACTGATATAAACCATGTTTCGATATAAACTTGCATTCAAATATTTAAATTGGAGAACATGTTGTCTGCAATCCACACATGAACGGAGATATGCGTATATCAAACAGGTTCATTAATTTGACTCTCAACATGTTCATGGAGTACTATAATACTGTACAACATGCTACTCGATTGAGGTGTTTAATTTTGGATTTAATTCACTATTTTGACCTGGTGAACGAGCTATTTCATTGAATCGAGATATTTCATTTTGGGTTTGATTCCCGTTTTTTAGTGGGTCAACTATTTGTCATATAGTAAATCGCTAGCAACGAGCATGTAAAAACACATTACTCCCGAGAATCATCTCTCCATCTAAAAAAGAAGTGGCAAGCTAATATTTCAAAATTTGATTCGAATCGACTTGGTAAGGTAGACATGGATGCTCATTCTCCCAAAATTTGAACAAACCGTTAAACACCCTCTGCTCGGTGGAATTCGCCTGAGCAAATAAATGGGAGACGCGAAATTACCGGCCTATGTGGGACACGCATCAATTGGCCCGTTGTACATCGAGGGTAGGTTCGTAACTTCATCCAAGCGCGCCTTCTCCTCGGCCGAAATGACATGTGCCGAATAATTCATAAACCATGGTCGGCAAAACACCCTCTCATCGCCCGAAATAGCTCGCGCCCACTATTTCAAAACACGCTCTCCTCGCCCGAAATCGCTCGCGCCCACTATATTTCAAAACACGCCCTCCTCGCCCGAAATCGCTCGCGCCTAGTATATTTCAAAACACGCCCTCCTCGCCCGAAATCGCTCGCGCCCAGTATATTTCAAAACACGCCCTCCTCGCCCGAAATCGCTCGCGCCCACTATTTGGGAGAAGCAAAGTTACTCTACTATCCTCGACCCTCAGTACACAGACCCAAGCCGAGAAGCCTAAAGGCAGGGGTAGAACTGTAACCCCCCCCCCCCCACACACACACACATTTCAGACAAATGCGTCCGTAAGACATGGTTCCCCATCCCAATTCCCCATTCATACATCGTGGGCGCCAAATCACCTTCTCCCCGGAAGCTCCCTTCTCCCGAGCCGCAAAACCTCAGCCCCTCCTCCATGGCGCCCCCACCGCACCAAATTCACAGCCGCCCTCCTCTCTAATCCCGGAGATGCTGTCCATTTGCCGTCGTGCACTAGGTCGTGTGCCTCTTACTCCATGCTGCCGGAGCTGCCTCGACGACGGCCGCGTGAACCGTACCGGAGCCGATTCACCCCCGCTGTTGTTCACGGCGCCGGAACGGCTCCAACTTTGGACCCGTCCAGAGCCCCGGCGCTGCTTCCCCGTAGCCGTCGACCATCGCGACATCTCTACTTCCCTGCCGCCGGTAGCCACCGCAACCGCGCCGGCCACACCGACTAGGCAGCTCGAGCTGCCTACTTCACCGGGCCGCCATATAGGTCGCACCCTCATCTCAAATCACTTTATTTAGGCGTTAGTCGTCTGAATTTTTATTCTGGGCCAATCGATTCCCAATGGGAAGCAGCGCCCCTCGAGTCGGAGGAGCTCCTAGGCAGCAGGTTGGCTGGTGTCTAAGGTAATGGTGCGGGGGCGCAAGTTCGCCGTGGAAGCATCGCTTAGATGGCTATCTTAGAGTTGTGTGGGTTGAAGGTACTGCCGCTGCCGGATCTGGATGACGACGAGTCTTTGTGGATTGGCCCGGGGGCGGCGCAACCACGGCAGTGCGGTGGGGCGGGGAGCGGGGTTTTGGTCGGGGCCACGGACGGCGGAGGCAGGCTGCTCTGCCGGTGGTCGCTGGCTCTTGGGCAAGATTCCGAACAGTGTCAGCCGGGAGGCACAAGACGGCCATCAAGCCATCCGGCGTAGATCGGACAGTACCAAAATAAAATAAAATCGTGTGACCCCAATTTAGTCTTCAGTCAACAGGCGTGTGACCACTCTTGTACCTTGCTGTTGATCTCTTAGGGTATTTTTTCATATCAGAGAGATGTGTCGTTCTTAACATTATGCGTTTTCTGCATCTTCAGCCACACCGTCTTCCGACTCACCGCAGCTGCTCCAACAAGGGAAGCATGCACCAGAAGGGAGCTATAGTCCCCACTCAACAGTTCCCTGCATTGAATGCGCGTGCCCAACATGGACAACCACAACAACTGCAGGGCCATCGACAAGTCAGCACATGATGCTCACTCCTATGTATGGCGGCCAGATAGGTTGTACCCTCATCTAACTTGTGCAACATTTATGGCTTTGTTATTCATCTAAGCATTGAAAATAGATTATCACATTTCACTGTATATCATGCTGATCTCTTACGGGTCTTGTCAGGAGTTAACGTTGTTCCATAGTTCAGCTAAGAGACTTGTTCTTTAGGTAACGTTGTTCCATAGTTATCATCCATCAGCCAATGCTAGCCCTCATGCTGGTGATTATAGTATTATACCACTTCTAGTATAACCTATGTTGTTCCTTAATACTTTTGTGTGCCATCTAGTTAATCTCGAGTACAAACGATACATATTCTGTAGCTTTCATCTGTGTTCTCCCTTTAGTTTTTGAGACCTGTTGCTGCTAGTTAACCCCAGTCCTACTATTTATGTCGTCTCCTACAGGCACTCATTACATAAATCTAACTACTAGTTGTCTTCCATGCATGTCAGATATAATTGCACACACTGATTTATCCACAAGAACCTCACGGAGCAATGTAACGGCCAACAAAATTGACGTCAATGATACCCAATATGATGGAACATGTAAAGGCAGTTCTTCACAAGACTTGCAGAAAGATGATGAATCCTATTCACCCCATAAGGTCCTTGCTCTAACTTGGCCCTTGATATGGGTACAGCATGCATATAATGTCCTGGAGTGCATCTACTCTGTTGCAATGCCTTGTGCTCCGCCTGCTGATCATGCATGTAAATATGGCATGCCTTCCTATTTTTCAGTACCTATTCCATTAATGATAACATGTTTTCAAATTCAAGTACTGTCATTCTACTCTATTGCAATGCCATCTGCTTAGTTTGGACATCATGCTTCTCAATATCTTATGCATTGTTATTCATCAGTATGTACTTCATCTGTCTACCATACCATGTTCTTTTTTTACATTGAAGTGCTGTTCTAGTGGTCTCTTGCAATGCCATCTTAGTTTCCCAATCATACATGCATATGTTGCCTTAGTGTTTTTCTATAATGTATTCCGCTAGCATACAGTTTTACATTCAAGTAGTGTTTTTTACACTGTTGCCCTGTCGTATCCCTAGCTCTTACATCATACTCCCTCCGTCCGGATTACATGTCGCAGAAATGGATAAAACTGGATGTATCTAGAACTGAAATATGCCTAGACCCATCCATTTATTTCCGGATGGAGGGAATACATGTCAATATGGCATGCCTTTCTATTCTTCAGTACCTATTCCATCTTTGTTGTAGCATGTTTTATAATTGAAGCACCATTCTTCTATATAAGGCATGCAAGGGGAAGACGGCTATGTTAGAATCTGAAGGGTTACAAACCAGGTCTTTGCAAAAGATCCAAACGCCAGGAGATAATAAACCAACTCCTGTTTTCATAGATACTGCTCTAGCACAGAGAAAGCCAACTCCCACTGATAATAAGCAGATTCCAGTGGCCAAAGAACTAGTCCGCTCCGTCCAGCAAAAATATGTCAACTCCATTCTAAGAAGCGTGTGCGTATCCTCGCATCATGAAATTTTATAGCATTCTGATCATATTTTCTACATGTATCTTACCCATCTCTCTTTTAGAAAATAAGGTTAAACGATAGAAGATTCCCTCCATTGGGATCGTATTCGAGGAAAGTATCTTGTGTCGGGGAAACGACACCTATGGGATCACAAGAATCCCTACTATGGTTGCCGGGGCGCAGGGCTGCGAGAAGAGCAGGATTAGTAACCAGCACAAGGATCGTTTACCCAGGTTCGGGCCGCGAGGATGCGTAAAACCCTATTCCTGCTTTGGTGGGTGTATTTCAGAGAGTTCTTGAGCTCTCGAACTAGCTGTGGTGAATGCGTGGTTCCAAAGAGCCGAATCCTCCTCCAGTATGCCATGGGCCTCCTTTTATAGTCAAAAGGGGCTGCCACAGTGGCACACAGGAGGTGGAAAGGCGCACAGTGCTATGAGCCTATCGCTCGTATTACAGGACAAGACGCATTTAATGAGTAGCTTAGGTGTCCCCTTGCTTTATCGGGGACGGGGGCAAGGCTCGTCCCATCCGTCGCCGCTCCTCCTCGCTTCGACACGCGCCCTGGCCAGTGAGGCGTGCGGTGCCATGTAGGCAGGCATGCAACTGAGGTGGCGCGGTGGTGGAGCCTTCACGAAGATCTGCATGCCGCCACGCAGGCGCTTGACGAGTTGGCCCGGGAGCTGCATGTTGCCACGCAGGTGCCTGCTCAGCTGGTTGAGCTGGCAGCTGCATGCGAATGATGGTGGAAACTTGGTTGGTGCGGTCCTGGCGGTGGCCCTGCTGGCGTCCTTGGCGAGGGCCTTGCTGGGTGGCCCGGCAAGGGTCTTGCCGTGGTGCGCTGTCGTCCCCAGCAAGGACCTTGCCGGGGGTCTCGTGGCTTCCCTCGGCAAGGATTTTGCCGAGGATCGTCGTCTTCTAATCCTCATCTGATCTTGAATATGTCTTCACAAAGATCTACATGCCACCACAGAGGTGCCTCCCGAGCCCTGGCCCCACGTGGATGATGGTGTTGGGGACCGTGGGCTCAATGGTGGCTCGCTCTGTTGGTGTGGGGCGAGCTGCCCCGGCAAGGGTCTTGCCGGGGGAACTTGCTTCGTCCTTGTGCTCTCTGTGGTCTTGGCCTTGGCGTTGCTCTGGTTATCTTGGGCTTCGGTCTTACCTTGGCTCACCTCCCCTGTTCTGCTTGGTGTGACTGTGGGCGCGGCTCCGACTGCCCGTGCACAGGTAAAGGGGTACAAAGGTGTTGGATTTATGTCCTAGAGGCAATAATAAAATGGTTATTATTGTATTTCCTTGTTCATGATAATTGTCTATTGTTCATGCTATAATTGTATTAACTGGAAACCGTAATACATGTGTGAATACATAGACCACAACATGTCCCTAGTAAGCCTCTAGTTGACTAGCTCGTTAATCAATAGATGGTTATGGTTTCCTGACCATGGACATTAGATGTCATTGATAACGGGATCACATCATTAGGAGAATGATGTGATGGACAAGACCCAATCCTAAGCATAGCACAAGATCGTGTAGTTCGTTTTCTAAGAGCTTTTCTAATGTCAAGTATCGTTTCCTTAGACCATGAGATTGTGCAACTCCCGGATACCGTAGGAATGCTTTGGGTGTACCAAACGTCACAACGTAACTGCGTGGCTATAAAGGTGCACTACAGGTATCTCCGAAAGTGTCTGTTGGGTTGGCACGAATCGAGACTGGGATTTGTCACTCCGTATGATGGAGAGGTATCTCTGGGCCCACTCGGTAATGCATCATCATAATGAGGTCAATGTGACTAATGAGTTAGCCACGGGATCATGCGTTATGGAACCAGTAAAGAGACTTGCCGGTAAAAAGATTGAACGAGGTATGGGGATACCGACGATCGAATCTCGGGCAAGTAACATACCGATAGACAAAGGGAATTGAATACGGGATTGATTGAATCCCCGACATCGTGGTTCATCCGATGAGATCATCGTGGAACATGTGGGAGCCAATATGGGTATCCAGATCCCGCTATTGGTTATTGGCCGGAGAGGTGTCTCGGTCATGTCTGCATGGTTCCCGAACCCATAGGGTCTACACACTTAAGGTTCGGTGACGCTAGAGTTATTATGGGAAATAGTATGTGATTACCGAAGGTTGTTCGGAGTCCCGGATATGACGAGGAGCTCCGGAATGGTCTGAAGGTGAAGATCGGTATATTGGACGAAGGGTATTGGAGTCCGGAATTGTTCCGGGGGTACCAGGCTATGGCCAGCATGTCCGAAAGGGGTTTCGGAGGCCCCGGCAAGCGTTGGGGGGCCTTATGGGCCAAGGGGAAGGGGCAAACCAGCCCACTAAGGGGCTGTGTGCCCCTCCCAACCCCTCTCACGTAACCAGGAGAGGTGGGGGCGCCACCCCTAGGGCAGCCACCCCTCCTGGCTTGGGGGCAAGTTTCCTAGGGGGTGGGGGCGCTCAAATCCATCTAGGGTTTCCCCTGGCCGCCGCCTCCTCCTCTAGATCCATCTAGAGGGGCCGGCCCCCTCTCCCCTTCCCCCTATATATAGTGAGGGGGTGGGAGGGCAGCCACACCCTTCCCTTGGCGCAGCCCTCTCCTCCTCCAACTCCTCCTCCTCCGTAGTGCTTAGCGAAGCTCTGCCGGAGAACCACGAGCTCCGTCGCCACCACGCCGTCGTGCTGCTGGAGTTCTCCCTCAACTTCTCCTCTCCCCTTGCTGGATCAAGAAGGAGGAGACATCCCCGGGTTGTACGTGTGTTGAACGCGGAGGCGTCGTCCGTTCGGCGCTAGATCGGATCTTCCGCGATTTGAATCGCCGCGAGTACGACTCCATCAACCGCGTTCTTGTAACGCTTCCGCTTAGCGATATTCAAGGGTATGAAGATGCACTCCCTCTCTCTCGTTGCTAGCATCTCCTAGATTGATCTTGGTGACACATAGGAAAATTTTGAATTATTACTACGTTCCCCAACAGTGGCATCATGAGCTAGGTCTATGCGTAGATTCTATGCACGAGTAGAACACAAAGTAGTTGTGGGCGATGATTTGTTCAATTCGCTTACCATTACTAGTCTTATCTTGATTCGGCGGCATTGTGGGATGAAGCGGCCCGGACCGACCTTACACGTACACTTACGTGAGACAGGTTCCACCGACTGACATGCACTTGATGCATAAGGTGGCTAGCGGGTGTCTGTCTCTCCCACTTTAGTCGGATCGGATTCGATGAAGAGGGTCCTTATGAAGGGTAAATAGAAATTGGCATATCACTGTTGTGGCTTTTGCGTAGGTAAGAAACGTTCTTGCTAGAAACCCATAGCAGCCACGTAAAACATGCAACAACAATTAGAGGACGTCTAACTTGTTTTTGCAGGGTATGCTATGTGATGTGATGTGGCCAAAAGGATGTGATGAATTATATATATGTGATGTATGAGATTGATCATGTTCTTGTAATAGGAATCACGACTTGCATGTCGATGAGTATGACAACCGGCAGGAGCCATAGGAGTTGTCTTAATTTATTGTATGACCTGCGTGTCAATGAAAAACGCCATGTAATTACTTTACTTTATTGCTAACCGTTAGCCATAGTAGTAGAAGTAATAGTTGGCGAGACAACTTCATGAAGACACGATGATGGAGATCATGATGATGGAGATCATGGTGTCATGCCGGTGACGAAGGTGATCATGCCGCGCCTCGAAGATGGAGATCAAAGGCGCAAGATGATATTGGCCATATCATGTCACTTTATGATTTGCATGTGATGTTTGTCATGTTTACATCTTATTTGCTTAGAACGACGGTAGCATAAATAAGATGATCCCTCACTAAAATTTCAAGAGATGTGTTCCCCCTAACTGTGCACCGTTGCAAAGGTTCGTTGTTTCGAAGCACCACGTGATGATCGGGTGTGATAGATTCTAACGTTCGCATACAACGGGTGTAAGCCAGATTTACACATGTGAAACACTTAGGTTGACTTGACGAGCCTATCATGTACAGACATGGCCTCGGAACACAAGAGACCGAAAGGTCGAACATGAGTCGTATAGTAGATATGATCAACATGGAGATGTTCACCGATGATGACTAGTCCGTCTCACGTGATGATCGGACACGGCCTAGTTGACTCGGATCATGTATCACTTAGATGACTAGAGGGATGTCTATCTGAGTGGGAGTTCATTAAATAATTTGATTAGATGAACTTAATTATCATGAACATAGTCAAAAGGTCTTTGCAAATTATGTCGTAGCTTATGCTTTAGTTCTACTAAGATATGTTCCTAGAGAAAATTTAGTTGAAAGTTGATAGTAGCAATTATGTGGACTGGGTCCGTAAACTGAGGATTGTCCTCATTGCTGCATAGAAGGCTTATGTCCTTAATGCACCGCTCGGTGTGCTGAACCTCGAGTGTCGTTTGTGGATGTTGCGAACATCTGACATACACGTTTTGATGACTACGTGATAGTTCAGTGCGTAATGTTAAACGGTTTAGAATTGAGGAACCAAAGACATTTTGAAACGTCGCGGAACATATGAGATGTTCCAAGAGCTGAAATTGGGATTTTAGGCTCGTGCCCAGGTCAAGAGGTGCGAGACCTCCGACAAGTTTCTTAAGCCTGCAAACTAAGGGAGAAAAGCTCAATCGTTGAGCATGTGCTCGGATTGTCTGAGTACTACAATCGCTTGAATCGAGTGGGAGTTGTCTTCCAGATGAGATACTGATGGTTCTCCAAAGTCACTGCCACCAAGCTACTAGAGCTTCGTGATGAACTACAACATATCAGGGATAGATATGATGATCCTTGAGCTATTCGCGATGTTTGACACCGCGAAAGTAGAAATCAAGTAGGAGCATCAATTGTTGATGGTTAGTAAAACCACTAGTTTCAAGAAGGGCAAGGGCAAGAAGGGATACTTCATGAAACGGCAAATCAGTTGCTGCTCTAGTGAAGAAACCCAAGGTAGAACCCAAACCCGAGACTAAGTGCTTCTGTAATGAGGGGAACGGTCACTGAAGTAGAACTACCCTAGATACTTGGTAGATGAGAAGGCTGGTAAGGTCGACAGAAGTATATTGGATATACATTATATTAATGTGTACTTTACTAGTACTCCTAGTAGCACCAGGGTATTAGATACCGGTTCGGTTGCTAAGTGTTGGTAACTCGAAATAAAAAGCTACGGAATAAATGGAGACTAACTAAAGGTGAGGTGACGATATGTGTTGGAAGTGTTTCCAAGGTTGATGTGATCAAGCATCACATGCTCCCTCTACCATCGAGATTGGTGTTAAACCTAAATAATTGTTATTTGGTGTTTGCATTGAGCATAGACATGATTGGATTATGTTTATCGCAATATGGTTATTCATTTAAGGAGAATAATGGTTACTCTGTTTATTTAATACTTTCAATGGTCTTGCACCTAAAATGAATGGTTTATTGAATCTCGATCGTAGTGATACACATGATCATGCCAAAAGATATAAGATAGTAATGATAGTACCACATACTTGTGGCACTGCCATTTGAGTCATATTGGTATAAAATGCATGAAGAAGCTCCATGTAGATGGATCTTTGGACTCACTCGTTTTTGGAAAGATTGAGACATGCGAACCATGTCTATTGGTATATATGCATGAAGAAACTCCATGCAGATGGATCGTTTGGACTCACTTGATTTTGAATCACTTGAGACATGCAAATCATACCACATGGGCAAGATGACTGAAAGGCCTCGTTTTCAGTGAGATGGAACAAAAGAGCAACTTGTTGGAAGTAATACATTTGATGTGTGCAATCCAATGAGTGCAGAGGCACGCAGTGAATATCATTATGCTCTTACTTCACAGACGATTTGAGTAGATTCTAAGTATATTTACTTGATGAAATACAAGTCTGAAGTAATTTCAGAGTGAAGTAGAAGATCGTCGTGACAAGAGGATAAGATGTCTATGATATGATCATAGAGATGAATATCTGAGTTACGAGTTTGGTACACAATTAAGACATTGTGGAAATTGTTTCACAACTAATACCGCCTGGAACACCATAGTGTGATGGTGTGTCTGAACATCATAAATGCACCCTATTAGATATGGTGCATACCATGATGTCTCTTATCGAATTACCACTATCGTTTATGGGTTAGGCATTAGAGACAACCGCATTCACTTTAAATAGGGCACCACGCAATTCCGTTGAGACAACACCGTATGAACTATGGTTTAGAGAAACCTAAGCTGTCGTTTCTTAAAAGTTTGGGGCTGCGACGCTTATGTGAAAAAGTTTTAGGCTGATAAGCTCGAACCCAAAGCGGATAAATGCATTTTCATAGGACACTCAAAAACAGTTGGGTATACCTCATGTCTCAAATCCGGAAGCAAAAGGGATTGTTTCTACAATCGGGTCCTTTCTCGAGGAAAAGTTTCTGTCGAAAGAATTGAGTGGGAGGATGGTGGAGACTTGATGAGGTTATTGAACCGTCACTTCAACTGGTGTGTAGCAAGGCACAAGAAGTTGTTCCTGTGGCACCTACACCAATTTAAGTGGAAGCTTATGATAGTGATCATGAAACTTCGGATCAAGTCACAACCAAACCTCATAGGACGACAAGGATGCGTACTACTTCAGAGTGGTACGTAATCCTGTCTTCGAAGTCATGTTGCTAGACAACAATGAACCTACGAGCTATGGAGAAGCGATGGTGGGCCCAGATTCCGACGAATGGCTCGAGGCCATAAAATCCGAGAGAGGATCCATGTATAAAAACAAAGTGTAGACTTTGGATGAACTACTTGATGGTCGTAAGGCTGTTGGGTGCAGATGGATTTTAAAAGGAAGACGGACAATGATGGTAAGTGTCACCATTAAGAAAGCTCGACTTGTCGTTAAGATGTTTTCCGACAAGTTCAAGGAGTTGACTACGATGAGATTTTCTCACTCGTAGCGATGCTAAGAGTCTGTTGGAATTATATTAGTAGTTACTGCATTATTTATGAAATCTTGCAGATAGGATGTAAAAAACATTGTTTCCTCGACGATTTTCTTGAGGAAAGGTTGTATGTGATACAACCAGAAGGTTTTGTCAATCCTGAAAGATGCTAACAAGTATGCAAAGCTCCAGCGATCCTTCTAAGGACTGGAGTAAGCATCTCGGAGTTGGAATGTACGCTTTGATGAGATGATCAAATATTTTGGTTTTTTTACAAAGTTTATGAGAAACTTGTATTTCCAAAGAAGTGAGTGGGAGCACTATAGAATTTTTGATGAGTATATGTTGTTAACATATTGTTGATCAGAAATGATGTAGAATTTCTAGAAAGCATACAAGGTTATTTGAAAAGTGTTTTTCAATGGAAAACCTGGATTAAGCTACTTGAACATTGAGCATCAAGATCAATAAGGATAGATCAAAAATGCTTAATAGTACTTTCAAATGAATACATACTGTGACAAGAGTTTGAAGGAGTTCAAAATAGATCAGCAAAGAAGGAGTTCTTGGCTGTGTTACAAGGTGTGAGTATTGAGTAAGACTCAAGACCTGACCACGGCAGAAGAGAGAGAAAGGACGAAGGTCGTCCCCTATGCTTTAGACATAGGCTCTACAGTATGCTATGCTGTGTACCGCACCTGAAGTGTGCCTTGCCATGAGTTAGTCAAGGGGTACAATAGTGATCCAGGAATGGATCACATGACAGCGGTCGAACTTATCCTTAGTAACTAGTGGACTAAGGAATTTTCTCGATTATGGAGGTGGTAAAAGAGTTCGTCGTAAAGGGTTGCGTCGATGCAAACATTGACACTGATCCGGATGACTCTGAGTAGTAAACTGGATTCGTATAGTAGAGAAGTTATTTGGAATAGCTCCAAGTAGCGTGTGGTAGCTGCATCTACAAGATGACATAGAGATTTGTAAAGCACACACGGATCTGAAAGGTTCAGACCCGTTGACTAATAACCTCTCTCACAAGAGAGATATGAACAAACCCCATGGGTGTTGGATTCATTACAATCACATAGTGATGTGAACTAGATTATTGACTCTAGTGCAAGTGGGAGACTATTGGAAATATGCCCTAGAGGCAATAATAAAATGGTTATTATTGTATTTCCTTGTTCATGATAATTGTCTATTGTTCATGCTATAATTGTATTAACTGGAAACCATAATACATGTGTGAATACATAGACCACAACATGTCCCTAGTAAGCCTCTAGTTGACTAGCTCGTTGATCAATAGATGGTTATGGTTTCCTGACCATGGACATTGGATGTCATTGATAACGGGATCACATCATTAGGAGAATGATGTGATGGACAAGACCCAATCCTAAGCATAGCACAAGATCATGTAGTTCGTTTGCTAAGAGCTTTTCTAATGTCAAGTATCGTTTCCTTAGACCATGAGATTGTGCAACTCCCAGATACCGTAGGAATGCTTTGGGTGTACCAAACATCACAACGTAACTGGGTGGATATAAAGGTGCACTACAGGTATCTCCGAAAGTGTCTGTTGGGTTGGCACGAATCGAGACTGGGATTTGTCACTCCGTATGACGGAGAGGTATCTCTGGGCCCACTCGGTAATGCATCATCATAATGAGCTCAATGTGACTAATGAGTTAGCCACGGGATCATGCGTTACGGAACGAGTAAAGAGACTTGCCGGTAAAAAGATTGAACGAGGTATGGGGATACCGACGATCGAATCTCGGGCAAGTAACATACCGATAGACAAAGGGAATTGAATACGGGATTGATTGAATCCCCGACATCGTGGTTCATCCGATGAGATCATCGTGGAACATGTGGGAGCCAATATGGGTATCCAGATCCCGCTATTGGTTATTGGCCGGAGAGGTGTCTCGGTCATGTCTGCATGGTTCCCGAACCCATAGGGTCTACACACTTAAGGTTCGGTGATGCTAGAGTTATTATGGGAAATAGTATGTGATTACCGAAGGTTGTTCAAAGTCCCGGATGAGATCCCGGATATGACGAGGAGCTCCGGAATGGTCCGAAGGTGAAGATCGGTATATTGGACGAAGGGTATTGGAGTCCGGAATTGTTCCAGGGGTACCAGGCTATGGCCAGCATGTCCGAAAGGGGTTTCGGAGGCCCCGGCAAGCGTTGGGGGGCCTTATGGGCCAAGGGGAAGGGGCAAACCAGCCCACTAAGGGGCTGTGCGCCCCTCCCAACCCCTCTCACGTAACCAGGAGAGGTGGGGGCGCCACCCCTAGGGCAGCCGCCCCTCCCGGCTTGGGGGGCAAGTTTCCTAGGGGGTGGGGGTCGCCCAAACCCATCTAGGGTTTCCCCTGGCCGCCGCCTCCTCCTCTAGATCCATCTAGAGGGGTCGGCCCCCTCTCCCCTTCCTCCTATATATAGTGAGGGGGTGGGAGGGCAGCCACACCCTTCCCTTGGCGCAGCCCTCTCCTCCTCCAACTCCTCCTCCTCCTCCGTAGTGCTTAGCGAAGCTCTGCCGGAGAACCACGAGCTCCGTCGCCACCACGCCGTCGTGCTGCTGGAGTTCTCCCTCAACTTCTCCTCTCCCCTTGCTGGATCAAGAAGGAGGAGACGTCCCCGGGCTGTATGTGTATTGAACACGGAGGCGTCGTCCGTTCGGCGCTAGATCGGATCTTCTGCGATTTGAATCGCCGCGAGTACGACTCCATCAACCGCGTTCTTGTAACGCTTCCGCTTAGCGATCTTCAAGGGTATGAAGATGCACTCCCTCTCTCTCGTTGCTAGCATCTCCTAGATTGATCTTGGTGACACGTAGGAAAATTTTGAATTATTACTACGTTCCCCAACAAAAGGTGCGCCCCTCCTTTTGTACACCGACAGGAGCCCCCGGTCCTGGGCCACACATAAGCACGACACGTTGTTGGGCCAGGCCCAAAATAGTGCGCGGGCAGGCGGGGCGGTTTTTACCGCGGTAAAACTTTTCGCGCCCTGCGCTTCCCACGACCCGCGCACGGCGCGGCATGGCGTGGAGGGCTGCGCGTGACGTGGGCGGCATGCGTGGGGCGGTTCCTGCATGCATGCGTCACATCGTAGTAAAGAGGCGACTCGCGCCTTCCCCGTAAAAAGAGGGAGGCATGGAGGCGCGGCTCATTTACTGAATGGGGTCGGGTCGCGGTCTTCAAGGCGTCCACACCCCACGATCACGGGGTGGGGAGAGGTCGCTTCACCTGTCCCCTCGGTTCTGCACGCCCACCACGCGTCCTTCATGCGCCTGGGGTGGCAAGCGGTGGAGGCGGGAAACCGGGCCGTCGCTGGTTGGGGCAGCGGGTCGGTCCCGATTCCCTACGCCTTCGGTGGCTGCATTGGTCGAGCGAGGCGGACGAGCCCCGACCCCACCCCTTTATAAGGAGGGGGGAGGGTGGATGGCGTCCCGCACTCTCCTGTCATCTATCTCCTCTCGCTTCTGCTTCTTCCTTCCACTCGTCATGGAGAAAGGGAATCCTGGTCCCTCGACGGTGGCGGCGAGGGTCGCCGCTCGACAGCGCGCCCCCCTCCTGCTGAGCCCGCGGTGGTAGAGCTGGCCGCGAGGGGAAGGGGAAGGGGCGAGGCCGGGGCAGAGGTCGTAGTGCTCGGGGAAGGGGAGGACGGGGCGGCGCGCCGGATTCGCCCCCGCCAAGGATGCCTTTTTCCGATAGAATGCCATGTTGGAGACCAGACCCGTGAATTCTTCATCAGGCTGCGCCGGCCTCCGCGTTGCCGTCTTCCTCTTCCCGCCCCGTTTGCTCGGGAGATGGAGCGTGACCCGCCCCAATCCCTCAGATTGCACATGAGGGGCTGTGGGAATGGAGGCACGCGGGTCGACGTCGACTTCCCGGCTCCTCGGGTGATGTACCTCCGCCGCGGATGGAAGACGTTCGCCCGCATCCACAGCCTGACGGCGGGGCTTGTCCTCTACTTCAATTAATGGCGGACGGCCTGCTCTCCGTCAAGGTCTTCGGAGACTTCGGGACTCGCCTGAAGTGCTGCGTGGAGAGCTCCTCCGATGGAGATTCCGACGATGGAAGCTCTTCCTCGAGCGAAAGTGACAAGGAGGACAGCGGGGCAGATGACGGGGACGAGTCCGACTAGGCATCGGACGCCCCGCGCCTGGGCGGGTGCGGCAGCAGCAGCATCTGCACCTGGCCGCTCCTCCGGCAGAGTTTTGCCGGGGGTGGGGCCAGCTCCTTGAACTTCTCGGGGCCGTCTCCTTGGGCAGCTGTCGTCGGGAGGCTGCGGAAGAGGAAGAGGGCAGGCGGCAAGGCCGTCAACTTGGAGTACGCGGGCACCGACGCCTTCATCGCGTATTGCCGGTCCTGCCGCCTCGTCTTCCAGCTCCTTTCCCGGCACCGTCATCACCGGCCCACCCGTGGGCGGCCACCGAGGCATTCTCTTGGTGCTTTCTGCTGCTCGTAGCTCGCCTAGGCGCCCCTTTTGCCCTCTCGCCTCCTTGACCTGCCTCCTGAGGAGAGGGACAAGAAAGGGATTACGGGCATCTTATCTCTTTTTTAGTTTGTAAGCCTGCGGGCCTTCGTTAAATTTAGAACTTGTAATCCCCTTGCTCATGTTTTTCATTCCGTATGAACTGTACCTATATGGGATGTTTTTAATAAAAAGGGATGCTTGCCGGGTTTTTCGTTCGTGGGTAGACCCCGCCACAAGGAGCGAATCCTTGTTATTATTTAAGATAAACGTTTTTCGCCCGGCAACAGGCCTTGCCGTCCCCCTCACTTCACTCGACCATTCTCGCGCTCTTGGCGGAGGCAGGGATGAAGTGGGCTTTAGGCTCCTCGTTCTACCTCCTTGCCACCGTGGCTACAACCAAATCCAGACCTAGGAGATAATCCTTAGGTATAGGAAAAAGGGGAGCATGGTAGCCTAGAGATAAAACGAGGTTTCACATGCCCCAGTTCCGTTCCGAAATGCACGACAGAGGATGAAAGACTTATCTGGATCTGCAGCCCCCGGCAACCTCATCTTGCCGCGGTTGGATCCTTGGGCTTGCAGCCCCCTGCAACTCTGGTTTGCCGGGGTCGGGACGCCGGTCCATTTCCTTTCTTCCAAGTAGCTTAGCAGAAGTGCTCATGTGCCCTGCGAACCAAAGGAGGACAGAAAAGAAACAAATAGACGCGCACTCGACCTCTAAGCTAGGGGTTAGTCGCCGCTGAGCACTATCAACCCTAACCAAGGAAGAGACTCGACCTAGCATGCATGCTATAACTTAGGGCGCCAGCGCTTCATTTATTTATGCTCAGGGTCTGCGCCTGGCTTTGTACGAAGGGTTACATGCCTTGCCGGCAAAGCTTGTACAAAAGGTGGCTTGTCGGGAGTTGCTCACTGGGTAAATAAATGAAGTTCGATGTTCCAGGAGTTGTACAAAAGGTGGCAAGCCGCGCCTTACGGGTAAAACTTGCGAAGATGCTCGATGTTCCAGGAGTTGCTCACTGGGACAGCATCTTCGGTCTCCAGGCGGACCGCGCCGGGCCTGGTGACTCGTATTACCCGATAAGGGCCTTCCCACTTCAGCGTCAACTTGTTGGAATTCTTGGCCGACTGAACGCGCCGAAGAACAAGGTCGCCTTCCTCAAAGCTTCGGGCATGAACCTTGCGGCTATGGTAGCGGCGCAAGGCTTGCTGGTAGCGTGCTGCTCTCACAGCCGCCCGAAGACGATCTTCCTCAAGGAGCGTCGCGTCATCTTGGCGCAACTGCTCTTGCTCAAGCTCATCATAAGCGAGCACTCGAGGTGACCCGTATATGAGTTCCATGGGGAGAACTGCTTCTGCCTCATAGACCAGGGCAAAAGGTGTCTGGCAGGTGGCCCGATTTGGCGTCGTCCTGATCGACCAAAGAACCGCCGGCAATTCATCAATCCAGCGCCTTTCGCTCTTGCGCACCTTGTCAAAAGTCTTTGCTCTTAGGCCTCGCAACACTTCAGCATTTGCCCTCTCCGCTTGGCCATTGCTCCGTGGGTGTGCCACGGAAGCAAAACAGACCTTGCTGCCGAGGTCTTGGATGTATTGCATGAAGGTGTGGCTTGTGAACTGCGTGCCATTGTCGGTGATGACTCTGTTTGGCACACCAAAATGGCAGACCAGTCCCTTGAAAAACTTGACAGCTGATTGAGCAGTCACCTTTCTCACTGCTTCCACCTCCGACCACTTTGTGAACTTGTCCATTGCAACGTACAAGTACTCAAAGCCCCTGACAGCGTGGGGGAAAGGGCCCAGTATATCGAGCCCCCAGACTGAGAATGGCCAGGAGAGAGGGATTGTTTGAAGGGCTTGAGCTGGTTGATGAAACTTCTTTGAATGGAACTGACACGCTTCACACTTGGTTACTAGTGCCGTCGCATCCTGGAGGGCGGTGGGCCAAAAGAAACCTTGCCGGAACGCCTTTCCGGCAAGGGCCCTCGACCCTTTGTGGGAGCCACATATGCCTCCATGTATCTCCGCCAACAGCTCCAGTCCTTCCTCCCGGGGGATGCACTTCAATTTCACGCCGTTCGGGCTTCTCCTGTACAGGACGTCGTCGACGAACTAGTACAGGGCGGACCGACGGGCTACTTTCTCCGCTTCTTCCTGCTCCTCGAGAAGTTCCCCTGTTTGGGGGAATCGGACAGTATGATGTGCCCACGCCGGAGCCTGGGCTCGACGGCAAGGACCAAAGGCATTTCCTCAGCCATGGGCACGGCTGTCTCCATGGCCAGGGCTTGACGCCCTGTCGGAGCCAGTTGCCCTTTGGCGGGGTCAACGTCCGCGGCAGCACCCTTGCCGATAGCCCCATGGGGCTCGGTAGGAAAGTACTTGCCGGGACCTGACTTCCTCCGCTTGTTCTACCCCGTTGATGGTTCGACGGATGGTTGAGATAACCGGAGCAAAAAGGTACCTGGTTCCACAGGTAGCTTGAATGCAACACGCTTTGACAGGTAATCGACGGTGTCGTTCTCCATTCGGGGGACGTGCTCCGCTTGGATACTGTCAAAGCGCTCCTCCAGCTTCCTCACTTCATCTATGTAAGCTTCCATCAATGGGCTCTGGTAATCCTTGTTGACCTACCTGACAACGAGCTGCGAGTCACCCCTGACGATGAGCTTCTTAACCCCGAGGTCTGCCGCGATCCTGAGATCGGCAAGCAATCCCTCGTACTCAGCAGTGTTGTTGGTGGACATCTCCCGGGGAAAGTGCATCTGGATCACGTACTTGAGGTGCTCTCCGGTGGGTGCGACGAGCAGCACACCGGCACCGGCGCCTTGTAGCGAGAAAGCCCCATCAAAGTACATGATCCAGTCGCGGCCTGCCTCCTTGCCGAGGAGAGTGGTCTCCTGGATTTGTTCGTCAGGCGTTGAGGTCCATTCTGCAATGAACTCCTGCCTCTCCAGAGCCTGCTTTCTGACCTTCTGCTTGACGGGCCGAGCGTGGGGGCAGACAGCTAGGTGGTGCTCAATCACCTCCCTGGGAACACCGGGGATGTCGGATGCTTGCCACGCAAACACGTCGACATTCGCCCGCAGGAAGGTGACGAGCGCGCCTTCCTATTTGCTGCCGAGGGTGGAGCCTATGGTGAAGGCCCCTCCCGTGCCATCCTCCCTGGCGGACACCTTCTTGGTCTGTGGTGGCTCGGCTCTGGATCTCTTGCTCTTGCCGGTAGAGCTCTCTGGCATGTCCTCGACGGTAGCGTAGCACTCTAAAGAGGCGTGCTTGCCAGACCAGTGGGTGCGAGAGGTCTTGCCGGGCTCCCTCTTCCCTTCCGGGCCTTCAGCGGCAGGAGCAGGTGCCTTGACGACAGCTGCTGCAACTGCTTCCCGGTAGAGTTGGTCGGCGCAGATCAGCGCATCCTTCTTGTCGGAGGGGACGGAGATGATGGTCAACGGCCCGGGCATCTTTAGCATGTTGTAGGCGTAGTGTGATGCCACCATGAACTTGGCTAGTGCCAGGCGGCCGAGGATCCCGTTGTAGGGCAAGGGGGTCTCGGCCACGTCGAAGATGATCCTCTCCGTCCTGTAGTTCAACTCTCCTCCAAACGTCATGGGCAGTGTGACCTTCCCCTTCGGCTAGCTCCTCCCCGGATTGACCCCTTGAAACGTGCCCGTTTCCTCGAGGTCTCCATCAGGGATTTGCAATCTTTTGATCACGACAAGCGAGATCAGGTTCAGGCTGGCCCCGCCGTCAACCAACATCTTGTTCAACCTGAGGTTGCGTATTGTTGGTGAGACCAACAATGGCAAACACCCGACCACGGTAGTGCGGTCAGGGTGGTCCTCGGCGTCAAAGATGAGGGGCGTGCTGGACCACTTCAGCGGCTTCTGAGCGTCGAACGACGGCTCCGCTGCTGTAATCTCACGCGCCCACTGCTTGAGCTGGCGGTGAGAGGTATGTAGCGAGCCGCCGCCATCGACGCACATGGCCTCCGTAGCCTTCTGGAACCCTTGCTCACCAGACTCGTCGTCCTCGTCGTGATCATCGTCTTCTTGTTCTTGTCACGGCCCCGGGCGGGCCTCTCTTGCTGGTTGTCCTTGTCGGGGCGGCTTCCTTGGCCGCCACGCTTCTTGCCGGATCCCTCAGCACCGTCCTGGTCCTTCTCCTTGTCCCACCTCTCGTACTCAGCTTTTTGCTTCTCAGCAAGCAGCTCGACTTGTCGGCAGTTCTGGAGGTCGTGGCCCTTGGTGCGGTGGATCTTGCAGTATTGCTTGCCGGAGCTTCCTGGCTTGTCGGTAGCCGCCAAGGCCCGGCAGGCGGCGCACCCGGCAATCTCCTTGCCGGGGGCATCTGCCTTGACCTTCTTGCCGGCACTGGTGTCGTCAGATCCCTCAATGGCAAGCACGGCCTTGCCTTTGCGTTTCCTGTTGCGACGCCGGCCCTTTTTCATCGGGGTGGCGGCGTCTTCATCGGTAGAGTCGGTTTCCGCGCCAGCGTCTTCGCCGGGGTACTTCCTTCCCTCTTCAGCCCGGGCGCACCTATCGGCCAGAACGTAGAGCTCGGCCACATCCTTAACCTTGGTCATCGCCAGCTCTTCGCGCATCTTGCGGTTGCGCATGTTCTGGTGGAATGCGCTGATCACAGCGACGGGATGAACGTCGGGGATGTTGTACTGCACCCGGCTGAATCTCTGGATGTACTTGCTTAGGGTTTCCCCTTCCTTCTGGGGAATGATATGCAGATCACTGGCCTGGCCATGAGCTTGGTGGCCTCCTGTGAAGGCGCCAACGAACTCATGGCACAGATCCGACCAAGAAGAAATGGAATCCACCGGCAAGTGCATCAACCAAGACATCACATTGGGCTTCAGCGCTAGCGGGAAATAGTTGGCAAGCACCTTGTCGTCGCGAGCTCCAGCAGCCTGCATCGCGATGGTGTAGATGCTGAGGAACTCGGACGGATGGGCCTTGCCAGTGTACGTCTCACCGACGTCGGGCTTGAACGTGCGGTGGGACGGCCACTGGAACTGCCGCAGCTCACGGGTAAAGGCCGGGCAGCCCACCTCGTAAGGTAGGCCGCCGGAGCCCCCCGGTGCCAGGTGGTCCATAGCGGGTCCCGCCCGCTTGTCCGACTGGCGGCGCGTTTCGCGCCGGCGATCGACGGTGGTTCGAGCGTCTTCGTGAGCTCGTTCCCGAAGGACCTGGCGCTGGTCGCGAAGGGTCCGCGGGTCGGACGACGCTATGGAGGCGTTATCACAAGCGTCGTCATGACGGGCCGACGCCCGCGGTGGCTGGCGAGGAGGAGGAGAGTGCACCGTGGCCACAGCTCCCCGGTCCTCCCAGCGCCAGCATGTGGTGGCTCGGTGGAGCGCCGACCCGAGGGCCCCGCCGGTCGCGGATTGTCTTTGTTGGCGACGGCGACGAGGCTCCAGATGGTGGCCCTCCACTCGTCGAGCTTCTCCGCAGTAGGAGGGAAGTCGAGGAGCAGCTGCGCGCGCGCCAAAGCTTCTGCTGGCGTGGGCGGCGGCGACAGCTGCGTGGATCGCTGTGCGCTTCGACTTCTAACTACGTTAGAAGGAGCTCCGTTACGACCCAGCGGCTGCGTGCCATTTTCGCCAGCACTTCGGCGGGCGTGCTGAACCCCTTCATCTTGTGGATGATGCACAGGGCTCTTCCCACGGCGGTGCCCAGGGTCACCAGCGTGGTGACGCTGCTCGGCGCGCACACCATGGGAAGAGCGCGCAGTGGTCGCCGGTGTGGGCGTCTTGGAGGTCGCTGCGCCGCCCGGAGGTGGCATAACGACACCCCTGGAGGGCACCGCGCCACCTGCGGGGGGCCCAGCTCCGTCTTTGGATCTGGCGATGTGCGGCCGGTCGTCTGGCGCGCGAACGATGCCGCTCGCCAGGCTCTGACTGCCAGGGCGATGCTGGTGCTCGCGGACCACGGCCCGGTCCTGTCCGCGACCAGTCCACTGCTCGTCCGCACCGGCACAGGCCGTTCGGCTCCCAATGAGCCGATCGTCGTGGCCGTCTTAGCCATGGTGACGAAGAACTGCTAGGCTAACTACTAGACCAGATTCTCACAATTGTGCCCCCTACCTGGCGCGCCAAAGATGTCGGGGAAACGACACCTATGGGATCACAAGAATCCCTACTACGGTTGTCGGGGCGCAGGATTGCGAGAAGAGCAGGATTAGTAACCAGCACAAGGATCATTTACCCAGGTTCGGGCCGCGAGGAGGCGTAAAACCCTAGTCCTGCTTTGGTGGGTGTATTTCAGAGAGTTCTTGAGCTCTCGGACTAGCTGTGGTGAGTGCGTGGTTCCAAAGAGCCGAATCCTCCTCCAGTATGCCATGGGCCTCCTTTTATAGTCGAAAGGGGCTGCCACAGTGGCACACAGGAGGTGGAAAGGCGCACAGTGCTATGAGCCTATTGCTCGTATTACAGGACAAGACGCATTTAATGAGTAGCTTAGGTGTCCCCTTGCTTTATCGGGGACAGGGGCGAGGCCCGTCCCGTCCGTCGCCGCTCCTCCTCGCTTCGACACGCGCCCTGGCCAGTGAGGCATGCGGTGCCATGTAGGCAGGCAGGCAGCTCAGGTGGCGTGGTGGTGGAGCCTTCACGAAGATCTGCATGCCGCCACGCAGGCGCTTGACGAGTTGGACCGGGAGCTGCATGTTGCCACGCAGGTGCCTGCTCAGCTGGTTGAGCTGGCAGCTGCATGCGAATGATGGTGGAAACTTGGTTGGCGCGGTCCTGGCGGTGGCCCTGCTGGCGTCCTTGGTGAGGGCCTTGCCGGGTGGCCCGGCAAGAGTCTTGCCGTGGCGCGCTGTCGTCCCCGGCAAGGACCTTGCCGGGGGTCTCATGGCTTCCCTCGTCAAGGATCTTGCCGAGGATCGTCGTCTTCTAATCCTCATCTAATCTTGAATATGTCTTCACAAAGATCTGCATGCCACCACAGAGGTGCCTCCCGAGCCCTGGCCCCACGTGGATGATGGTGTTGGGGACCGTGGGCTCAAGGGTGGCTCGCTCTGTTGGTGTGGGGCGAGCTGCCCCGGCAAGGGTCTTGCCGGGGGAACCTGCTTCGTCCCTCTGCTCTTTGTGGTCTTGGCCTTGGCGTTGCTCTAGTTATCTTGGGCTTCGGTCTTACCTTGGCTCACCTCCCCTGTTCTGCTTGGTGTGACCGTGGGTGCGGCTCCGACTGCCCGTGCACAGGTAAAGGGGTACAAAGGTGGGCCCCTCCTTTTGTACACCGACACTTGCGGGAATTCTTTGTGCTCCAATGCTGATGTAAGTACCTGCTGTATATCACTATATTTTTACATCAGCATGTATTTTGTTAATCGGTGTGAATCCAACCTTTATCTGATCTAAATTCAGTTGTAGCAAAATGTTAAAGGCGACAATGTTGATTTTTGTAAGGAAAACTGCCTGGTAGTTTTGCATACTGAGCTGCATGAGTGTACTATCTCATATCATGCACATTACTGAATTGTAGTGTTGCTCTGGTTGCCCATTCATTCATTGTGTCAATGTTGCTTTCGTATTACCTTACCTGGCTGATGATAGATGTGCCATATTGTGTTAATTTGGTGTAGGCTGGTGTGGTCTAGTTGCCCAAACGTTCGTTGTGTCAATGTTGCTTTCCTATTATCTGACCTGGCCAATGATAGCAATGCTAGTGTGTTAATTTGGTGCAGGCTGCTGAAGATAAGAAGACAAACTCTGAAAACAGCAAGGCAACCCCATTGTTTCTTTCCAATAAATCTAGGCCAGGTAATATGGCAATAACTCATGATTAATCTATTCGGTTCCCCTACTAACTTATGTTATGATGCAGTGGTCGAGACACTCTCCACTATCAATAATACAAGCCTGCCAAAATCACCATCTGAATCTGTTCAGTTTCCTCTATCTCGGATGCAACGAAAAAACGTATGTTTGTGAACCAATTAATGGCTGAAGCAATGATGGAAATGGTGGAGGAATCAGAGCTGCACATTCATGCGCAACAACAACTTATCAATGTTTTCAGAGATAGTGTAGCAAAGCAGCAAGAACTTGCCCACATGCTTATGGGCGTCATTCGCGCTGAGGTTGCAGATTGTGACGTTGTAGATCGTTTGGTTCTGTTCATTTATTTGCACTGGCATCAATCTTTGATTGCCTAGTGGATGTAATTTCCTGTAATATATGCTGGATGTGCAATGGCTTTTCCTTTTTTTCTCACCTTTGCTTGATCGATTTTGGTCCTGTGCATAATTGCTCGTCGTAATGGGCTCAAATTATCTAATTGGGCCTAAAGACATGTACGAACTTTAGTGGGCCCATTAAGTTAATGGGCCGCTACCAGGCCGAAAGTTAATGGTCGGCCCTCTTACCTCCCGGGTCGTTAACAGGCCGACATCGAAGCGGGCAACAGGTGGGCCCATTTGATTTCACGGGCCGTTAACAGGCCGTTACTAAGGTCAGGCTACATATAGCCCAACTATACTATGGGCCTTTAGCAGGCCGAAAGAGACAGCGGGATCGTACTGGACCATGAAGAGCATGGGTCGCTAAGAGGCGGAAAGTCAGGTTGTACTATAAATGGGCCAACTGTGTTGTGGGCCTTTAGCGGGCCGAAAGAGAAACCGGGCTGGTATTGGACCATGAAGAGCATGGGCCGTTAAAAGGCCAAAACTCAGGTCCAACTACAAATGGCCCAACTCATTTATGGGCCGTCAACAGGCTGAAAGACACACCGGGACAGGAATTGGCCCAACACTTAAATGGGTCGCTAAAAGGCCAAAACTAAGGTCCGACTACAAATGGCCCAACTCATTTATGGGCCGTCGACAGGTTGAAAGACACACCTGGCCAGAAATTGGCCCAACACTTAAATGGGTCGCTAAAAGGCCGAAAGATGTACATCCTGGAAATTGGCCCATCCCTTGAATAGGTCGTTAACAGGCCGAAATCACATCGGGCCGATATTGAGCCCAAATATATAGCAGGCTGTTAACGGGCTCGAACTGACGATAGGCTGCAATGGTGTCAAATCTTTAACGGACCGTTGACGGGCCGAATTGGCACATCTCGTATGGGCCGTGGGCTTAAATGGACCTGACACAAGTAGGCCTTATATGGGCCGGCCTACTAATTTTTACTGGGCCGGCCTTTTTCACCGGAATGGGCCACTGTTGGGTCGTGCCACGTGTCGACCCATCATAGGCGCCTCCTGTCTAATGAGTGGATGACATCTGTCCCAACGGTGAGCCAACACGTGTTTCCTCCGGCCAATGAGAATTTTACACGTGGAAAATTCTCATTGGTCCAGGCTGTTAACGGGTTATTGGATCCAAAACCGGACCCGATAGCTTAACGGTGACCCGTTACGGTGGATGCCACGTGTCGGTCACCCTTGACGAAAGCACTTTCATGATGCACCATTTATCGTCATGGAAGTGGACACTTCCGTGATGATAATTTTGGTAATGTCATGGAACACTTTTACGACAGCACATGTATCACTATCTTGATTCTGTCATAAAATCGCCATGGATGTACATGCATGACAGAAAACGTGACCTACTATGACAAACACATATCATCACGGAAGTGTATTTTTTTGTAGTGCTAGCCCATGTAGGTAGATGAACTCAAACTACAAGTGGTGCTCCCAACTCTTGATGTGCTACATCAACCTTGAGCATCCCACACAAGTTCAACTACATGATCAAGTTCAACACCACCACCCAAGGTATGATATTCCATCTTAGAGAAGCTTTACCCCAAGACATGGGTCAAAGCAGCTCAACAAGATGTGAATACATCAAAATTCTTAAACGAAAAATGGTAACCCCATTTTGAGCTTAAACGATGAGTATGACCTACGGTCAAGTGTTCTCACTTGACTCCTCAGTCAATATACTCTAAAATAGGTGACTTTGTCGCCGACCAATTCTAGATGAAGTTCTCTAGTGTTTCTTTGTGTTCTTGCATTTGTCTCTTGCATATTTGTTCCCCATCCTTTTACCAAAAAAACTTCATCTAGATTTCTTTTCTTTGTTCGTTTCTGCATTTCCTGCATCCAATTCATTGCAAATCTTTCACTTAATTCCTTGCAAATCTTTGTGAGATCTTACTTGCCTAGTGAGCTGAGATGACAAAATGTTCTCTCTGTGTTGAACTCGGACACACCGGTTTGTCTCTTTCGGTCAAACCGAACCATTTCGGTGCCACCGAAGAAAACAACTCGGTGACCGATTTCAATGTTGAGAAGACACTTTGCCATTTGCATCCTGCATATTTATGCCAGCTCCACTCAATGATTCTTGTCCTCTACCTGCATCACATTCTACATGCTGCTTTGTCATGTGACTCAAGGACCAAACCTATCGACTCACACTCCGGAAGGTCCCTTCTTGGAAATTGATGTCAAAGGGGGAGAGAGAGATCACGTCAAAGCTTAATCATATCAAAGGGGGAGAATGCTTAATCACATCAAAGAGAGAGCCCCAGTTGCTTGGTATTCAAGAGGAGAGAAGTCACATGTCTTTAAGAGGGGAAAGACATGTTGCTATGTGTTATGAATATTTTGTGCTGTTTTTTCTTGTTTTGCTCTGATTTTCTTTTCCTACCTTCCCCCATTATCCAATATAAGATTCAGGGGGAGAAAGACTTCCTAGGGAAGGAAATCTTCGAATTCATTGCATATATTTACCTTTTGGGGACATGTCTATATCCAATAGAGGACTTAGTACTCATTCTCTACATGTCATCCCAGTCTTGGTACTCTTTGGTTTACCGTGTGCTCTGTTTAGTAGATGTCTCTGTGTTATCTAACCTTGTTTACTCAGGTTCATCTCTTCCAAAGCCAGCTCAAGACCACAAGGTAAGTATATGCATCACACTCATGTGCAAGATGATCTCTTGCTGATGTACATATTGTTTGCAAGAAAGACTCATGAACATGAAGGTACAATTCCTATATTCACATCATTTACTCTGATGCATATAGCCAAGATACATGTAACTAATTGCTTGCTTTGTCATGCTTATGCATTCACATGCTCTTATATTCCATATTTACATGATTGCATACATGTAGGGGGAGCTTATGCATGTTACATGTTCTTCCAAAGCTTTACTTGCTATTCTTTATATCTCTATCTAAAGCTTTGATGTATGTTGTCATCAATTACCAAAAAGGGGGAGATTGAAAGCACAAGTGCTCCCTGGGTGATTTTGGTAATTAATGTCAACATATCTCTTGTTGGACTAATACTTTTACCTAGTATATTTCAAATGAGTTCAACAGTGGAGTGGCGTGGACAAGAGGATGTGGAACCCCTTCAAGATGCTAAAGACAGAAGATTGGCAAAAGCTCAAAAGCTCAAGACTCTACATTTTCATTTTAGTGATCCAAGATCACATTGAGTCCATAGGAAAGCCAATACTATTAAAAGGGGATGAGGTGTTGCTTAATGGCTTGCTTGCTGAAAATGCTTAGTGATATGCTCCAAAACCCTCAACCACTTTCTCATTTCCACATATGTCCCAAACCAAAAGTCAAACTCGGCCCCACCGATTTGATCTACCCGGCGCCACCGAGTTCATTTGACATAGCCACTGCCAGAAACCCTAATCAGTTCGGTCTCACCGAGATGGGCTTGCAAACTCTCTATTGCCTGTTGCAATTATTTCGGTCCCACCAAAATAAGCAATCGGTCCCACCGAGTTTGCCTGACCAACTCTCTGTTTAGCTTATTACCAAAATCGGTCCCACTAGGTTTGTGTAATCGGTCAAACCGAGTTGAGGTTTTACCCTAACCCTAGCACATCGGTCCCACCGAGTTGATCATATCGGTCCCACCAAAAATCCTAATGTTCACATTTTGAACTAAATCGGTCTGACCGAGTTTCTCGATTTGGTCCCACCGAGTTTGGTGATTTGTGTGTAACGGCTAGATTTTGTGTGGAGGCTATATATACCCCTTCACCCACTCTTCATTTGTGGAGAGAGCCATCAGAACGTGCCCACACTTAAAGCATACATTTTCTGAGAGAGAACCACCTACTCTTGTGTTGAGACCAAGATATTCCATTCCAACCACAAGAATCTTGATATCTAGCCTTCCCCAAGTTGATTTCCACTCAAATCATCTTTCCACCAAATCCAAATCTGTGAGAGAGAGTTGAGTGTTGGGGAGACTATCATTTGAAGCACAAGAGCAAGGAGTTCATCATCAACACACCATCTATTACCTTTTGGAGAGTGGTGTCTCCTAGATTGGTTAGGTGTCACTTGGGAGCCTCCGTCAAGATTGTGGAGTTGAACCAAGGAGTTTGTACGGTCAAGGAGATCACCTACTTCGTGAAGATCTACCCTAGTGATGCAAGTCCTTCGTGGGCGATGGCCATGATGGGATAGACATGGTTGCTTCTTCATGGACCCTTCGTGGGTGGAGCCCTCCGTGGACTCGCGCAACCGTTACCCTTCGTGGGTTGAAGTCTCCATCAACATGGATGTACGATAGCACCACCTATCGGAACCACGCCAAAAATCTCCGTGTCTCCAATTGCGTTTGCACACTCCAATCCCATCCCTTTACATTCTTGCAACTTGCATGCTTTACTTTCCACTGCTCATATACTCTTGCCATGCTTGCTTGAAATGTATTGTGAATGTTTAAACTTGTGCTAAAACTCCACCTTAACTTGAAGAAATTAAAAACTACTACTTTTGTTTGTTAAGAGTCTATTCACCCCCCCCCCCCGCACTCTAGACACCTCTTCTCGATCCTTTCATTTCCCCTCCGGGAGGGAAGTCCCCCCGGCGGAATCACTCCACCGGAGGACAAAAGTGCTCCTGCCCAAGTTCTGCCTCGAAAGTCTCCTCCTTATTTTTTCTAGGTCAAAATGACTTATATACCAGAAGATGGGCACCGGAGGTGGGCCGAGGAGGCCACAACCCACCAGGGCGCGCCTTGGGGGCCTGGCGCGCCCAGGTGGGTTGTGCCCACCTGGTGGCCCCCTGTGGTGTTTATTGCCTCCAATATTCCTCAAATAATCCATAAAAATCTCCGTAAAGTTTCAGCTCATTTGGAGTTGTGTAGAATAGGTGGCCTGACGTAACTTTTCCAGGTCCAGATTTCCAACTTCCGGAATTCTCCCTCTTGGTGTGTTCCTTGTAAATTATGAGAGAATAGGCATTAGAATTACTCCAAAAAGCATTATTATGGATAAAAACATTATAAATAACAGTAAGGAAACATGATGCGAAATGGATGTATCAAGAGCCGTCGCGAGCGGGCTCGGCGGACGTCGGAGGAGACACGGGCGGCTGCTCATCCAGAAGCTCGAGGCGTGCTCCTCGTCTAGTACCTGCACCATGGTTAAGTAGCAACAAGGGGTATATGCAGCATCAACAAATTGACCAGGCAAAGGTAAAACAGATTTTTCAGGTGCAGTAGGAGTGGTGGAGGTGACTGGAAGTGCGAAAAAGGAAAAACATTCTCATCAAACACCACATCACGAGAGATGTAGACGCGGTTAGAGGGAACATGAAGACACTTGTACCCTTTATGAAGAGAACTATAACCTAGAAACACGCAATGTTTAGACCGAAACTCCAACTTGCGTTGGTTATATGGACGAAGATGTGGCCAACACGCACACCCAAAAACCTTGTGAAAAGTATAATCAGGAATTTGGGTAACTGTAAGCATCAATAAAACTAACATAGTAATTATGACCACTAACAGAGGTTCGGGCATGGCCCCATACATCCGAAAACACAAGTTCAAGCAGTTTATTGACTACATGACTCGACTCAGAAAAAGGAACCTGATGACTCTTGCCTTGCTGACAGGCATCACAAACTGCATCAACATGTTTACTGGACACAACTGGAAGCTCGTGACGATGAAGTACATGGCGAACGATGGGAGTGGCAGGATGACCAAGGTGTGCATGCCAATGTGATGGAGACACACGAACACCGCTGAAAGCACTAGTAGCCGGTGGCACATCAAGTACATCCCTCGTGTCCCGGTCCTTCACAAAAAAATGAAAATGATGAAATTAAGCAAGAACATTATTATCATGAGTAAGTTTAGGAACTGAAAGCAAACTACGTGAAACACGGGGAACACGAAGGACATTAAAAAGACGTAATTGTGTGGGGGTAAGAAGTGATGCCTGACCAATATGTGAGATGTGCATACCTTCCCCATTGGCGGTGCGAACCTGGTCGTGTCCACGGTACGGCTCCTGTGTAGAGAGCTTGCCCATCTCACTCGTCAGGTGATTGGTAGCTCCCGTATCCATATAACAAGATGCATCAACCGGATAGGAAGGAGTATGCCCCTACTCATGACTTGCCAGGGCACCCTGCTTCTCATTACCCTTGCCATTGTTCCCGATCCCCAAGAAATCCTACTTGAAGCGACGTTGGCACCGGGAGGCAAGGTGACCATTAAGTCCACACAGCTGGTAGGGGACCTGAGCACCACATGAAGGGTAGCAGGCACGGACTCGGCCTCTCGTGGAGGTAGTGGTGTTCCGCGAATTAGGCGCGGTCGGCGGAGGTTTGCCACCAGTTGGTGGCTTGTAGGGCTTGCCCTTCCCACGCATTGCAGCGTTGGCGGAAGGGAAACTCGACGTAGAGCGACGAGCCTGGATGCGATGTTCCATGGCAAGAAGGCGCGCATACAACTCGCGCGGTTGTATGGGAGTCACGACCATTCATATTCTCCACCAAATTATCATAGTCGTCACTCAGTCCACCGAGCACATAAGAGGTGAACTCCTCTGGACCAAGAGCCTTGCCGATGGAGATAAGTGTGTCAGCCATACCCGTCACCTGTTGAAGTAGTCGGTGACGGTGAGGTCATGAAGCTTCACCTCCCCAAGCGTAGTGCGAATAGCATGAGCACGCACCTGAAGGAAATATGCCCTAGAGGCAATAATAAAGTACTTATTTATACTTCCTTATATCATGATAAATGTTTATTATTCATGCTAGAATTGTATTAATCGGAAACTTGATACTTGTGTGAATACATAGACAAAACAAGGTGTCCCTAGTATGCCTCTTCTTGACTAGCTCGTTAATCAAAGATGGTTAAGTTTCCTGACCATAGACATGTGTTGTCATTTGATGAACGGGATCACATCATTAGGATAATGATGTGATGGACAAGACCCACCCGTTAGCTTAGCATAATGATCGTTAAGTTTTATTGCTATTGCTTTCTTCATGACTTATACATATTCCTTTGACTATGAGATTATGCAACTCCAGAATACCGGAGGAATGCCTTCTGTGCTATCAAACATCACAAGGTAACTGGATGATCATAAAGATGCTCTACAGGTATCTCCGAAGGTATTTGTTGGGTTGGCATAGATTGAGATTAGGATATGTCACTCCAAGTATCGGAGAGGTATCTCTGGGCCCTCTCGGTAATGCACATCATGATAAGCCTTGCAAGCAATGTGACTAATGAGTTAGTTGCGGGATGATGCATTACAGAATGAGTAAAGAGACTTGCCGGTAACGAGATTGAACTAGGTATGAAGATACCGACGATCGAATCTCGGGCAAGTAGCATACCGATGACAAAGGGAATGACGTATGTTGTCATTGCGGTTTGACCGATAAAGATCTTCGTAGAATATGTAGGAACCAATATGAGCATCCAGGTTCCGCTGTTGGTTATTGATCGGAGATTTGTCTCGGTCATGCTTACATAGTTCTCGAACCCGTAGGGTCCGCACGCTTAACGTTCAATGACGATTTGTATTATGAGTTATGTGTTTTGGTGACCGGAGATTGTTCAGAGTCCCGGATGAGATCACGGACATGACGAGGAGTCTCGAAATGGTCGAGAGGTAAATATTGATATATTGGATGATAGTATTCGGACACCGGAAGTGTTTCAGAATGCATCGGGTACATATCGTAGGACCGGGGGGGTTACCGGAACCCCTAGGGGAAAGATATGGGCCGTATGGGCCATAGAGGGGAGGGGAGGCAGCCCACAAGGGGGTCCCCCCCCATGGGGAGTCTGAATTGGACAAGGGGAGGGGACGCGGCCCCCCTTTCCTTCTCCTCCTCCTACTCCTTCCCCTTTCCCCTTCCGGTAAAAGGAAAGGGGGTGAATTGAACTAGGGGTCCAAGTGGGACTCCTCCCACTTTGTGCACCCTAGGCTAGCCTCCTCCCCTCTCCCTCCTTTATATAAGGGGCGGGGGGCACCTCTAAGCACATCAATTGTTTCTTACCCGTGTGCGGTGCCCCCCTCCACCGTTTACTCCTCCGGTCATATTGTTGTAGTGCTTAGGCGAAGCCCTACGCGGATCACATCACCATCACCGTCACCATGCCGTTGTGCTAATGAAACTCTCCCTCGACACTTTGCTAGATCAAGAGTTCGTGGGACGTCATCGAGCTGAACGTGTGCAGAACTCGGAGGTGCCATACATTCGGTGCTTGATCGGTTGAATCGAGAAGACGCTTGACTACATCAACCGTGTTAAGCTAACGCTTCCACTTTCGGTCTACGAGGGTACGTGGACACACTCTCCCCTTCTCGTTGCAATGCATCTCCTAGATAGATCTTGCGTGATCGTAGGAAAGTTTTTGAAATTGCATGCTACGTTCCCCAACAGTGGCATCCGAGCCAGGTCTATGCGTAGATGATATGAACGAGTAGGACGCAAAGAGTTGTGGGCGGTTATAGTCATATTGCTTACCACCAACATCTTATTTTCATTCAGTGGTATTGTTGGCTGAAGCGGCCCAGACCAACCTTACATGACCATGTTCATGAGACCGGTTCCACCAACAGACATGCAACTTGTTTTGCATAAAGGTTGCTGGCGGGTGTCTATTTCTCCAACTTTAGTTGAATCGAATTTGACTACGGCCGGTCCTTGTTGAAGGTTAAAATAGCAAACTTGACGAAACACCGTTGTGGTTTTGATGTGTAGGTAAGAACGGTTCTTACTAGAAGCCCGTAGCAGCCACGTAAAACTTGCAACAACAAAGTAGATGACGTCTAACTTGTTTTTGCAGGGCATGTTGTGATGTGATATGGTCAGGACATGAGGTGATATACGTTGTTGTATGAGATGATCATGTTTTGTAAAAGTTATCGGCAACTGGCAGGAGCCTTATGGTTGTCGCTTTATTGTATGAAATGCAATCGCCATGTAATTGCTTTACTTTATCACTATGCGTTAGCGATAGTCGTAGAAGCAATAGTTGGCGAGACGACAACGACGCTACGATGGAGATCAAGGTGTCAAGCCGGTGATGATGGAGATCATGATGGTGCTTTGGAGATGGAGATCAAAGGCACAAGATGTTGATGGCCATATCATGTCACATATTTTGATTGCATGTGATGTTTCTCTTTTATGCATCTTATTTTGCTTAGTACGGCGGTAGTATTATAAGATGATCCCTCACTAAAATTTCAAGGTATAAGTGTTCTCCCTGAGTATGCACCGTTGCGACAATTCGTCATGCCGAGACACCACGTGATGATCGGGTGTGATAAGCTCTACATTCACATACAACGGGTGCAAGACAGTTTTGCACGTGCGGAATACTCAGGTTAAACTTGACGAGCCTAGCATGTACAGACATGGCCTCGGAACACTGAGACCGAAAGGTTGAACATGAATCATAAACTCAAAGTTCATCAGATCCCAACAAACACACTGCAAAAAGAGTTACATCATATGGATCTCCAAGAGACCATTGTATTGAGAATCCAGCAAGAGAGAGAAAGCCATCTAGCTACTAACTACGGACCCGAAGGTCTACAAAGAACTACTCACGCATCATCGGAGAGGCACCAATGGAGGTGGTGAACCCCATCTGAGATGGTGTCTAGATTGGATCTGGTGGTTCTGGACTCTGCGGCGGCTGGATGAATATTTCGTCAACCGTCCTAGGGTTTCTGGAATATTGGTGTATTTATAGAGCAAAGAGGCGGTCCGAGGGGCACCCGAGGTGGGCACAACCCACCAGGGCGCGCCTGGGCCTCCTGGCGCGCCCCGGTGGGTTGTGCCCCCCTCGGGGCACCCCCAGGCACAGCCAGGGCCCATTGTGTTCCTTCTGGCCCATAAAAAATCTCCGTAACATTTCATGGCATTTGGACTCCGTCTGATATTGATTTTTTGCGATGTAAAAAACATGGAAAAAACAGCAACTGGCACTTGGCACTATGTCAATAGGTTAGTACAAAAAATGATATAAAATGACTATAAATGATTGTAAAACATCCAAGATTGATAATATAACAACATGGAACAATCAAAAATTATAGATACGTTGGAGACGTATCAATGATCAACATAGAGATCTTCACCATTGAAAACTACTCCATCTCACGTGATGATCGGACATGGTTTAGTTGAGATGGATCACGTGGTCTTTTACATGACTCGAGGGATGTCTATCTAAGTGGGAGTTCTTAAGTAATATGATTAATTGAACTTAAATTTATCATGAACTTAGTCCTCATAGTTTTTGCATATCTATGTTGTAGATCAATGACCCATGCTACCATTCCCTTGAATTTTAATGCGTTCCTAGAGAAAGCTAAGTTGAAAGATGATGGTAGCAACTACACGGACTGAGTCTGTAACTTGAGGATTATCCTCATTGCTGCACAGAAGAATTACGTCCTTGATGACCCACAAGTATAGGGGATCAATTGTATCTCTTTTCGATAAGTAAGAGTGTCGAACCCAACGAGGAGCAGAAGGAAATGACAAGTGGTTTTCAGCAAGGTAATGTCTGCAAGTGTTGAAATTGTAAGTAGCGGAGTAGTTTAATAGCAAGGCAATTTGTAACGAGCAAGTAACGATAGTAGTAACAAAAGTGCAGCAAGGTAGCCCAATCCTTTTGAGGCAAAGGACAGGCCAAAACGGTCTCTTATGATAAGCAAAGTGTTCTTGAGGGCACACAGGAATTTCATCTAGTCACTTTCATCATGTTGGTTCGATTTGTGTTTGGTACTTTGATAATTTGATATGTGGGTGGACCGGTGCTTGGGTGTTGTTCTTACTTTAACAAACCTCCTACTTATGATTAACCCTCCTGCAAGCATCCGCAACTACGAGAAAAGTATTAAGAATAAATTCTAACCATAGCATTAAACTTTTGGATCCAATCGGTCCCTTACGGAATAGCGCATAAACTGGGGTTTAAGCTTCTGTCACTCTCACAACCCATCATATAATTGCTACTCCACAATGTGTTACCTTAGGCCCAAATATGGTGAAGTGTCATGTAGTCGACGTTCACATGACACCACTAAGGAAATCACAACATACATACTATCAAAATATTGAACACATATCAAGTTCACATGATTACTTGCAACATGATTTCTCCCGTGACCTCAAGAACAAAAGTAACTACTCACAAATGATAATCATGTTCAAGATCAGAGGGGCATTAAATAGCATGTTGGATCTTTATAATCTTCCACCAAATAAACCATACAGTAATCAAATACAAGATGTAATCAACACTACTAGTCACCCACAAGCACAAATCTATAGTTTCCGTAGCAAGATTGAACACAAGAGATGAACTAGGGTTTGAGATGAGATGGTGATGTTGAAGATGTTGATGGAGATTTCCCTCCCCAAGATGGGAGAGTTGTTGGTGATGATGATGACGATGATTTCCCCCTCCGGGAGGGAAGTTCCCCCGGTGGAATCGCTCCGCCGGAGGGCAAAAGTGCTCCTGCCCAAGTTCCGCCTCGAGACGGCGGCGCTCCGTCCCGAAAGTCCTCTCCTCTTTTTTCTAGGTCAGAATGACATATATACCAGAAGATGGGCACCAGAGGTGGGCCTGGGTGAGCACAACCCACCAGGGCGCGCCTGGGCTCCCTGGCGCGCCCAGGTGGGCTGTCCCCACCTGGTGGGCCCCCTCTGGTAGTTATTTGCTCCAATATTCCTCGAATATTCCATAAAAAATCTCCGTGAAGTTTCAGCTTGTTTGGATTTGTGCAGAATAGGTAGCCTGACGTAGCTTTTCCAGGTCCAGAGTTCGAGATGCCAGAATTCTCCCTCTTTGTGTATACCTTGCATATTATGAGAGAAAAGGCATTAGAATTACTCCAAAAAGCATTATTATGGATAAAAACATTATAAATAACAGTAAGAAAACATGATGCAAAATGGACGTATCAACTCCCCCAAGCTTAGACCTTGCTTGTCCTCAAGCGAAAACCGAAATCGGAAAACATGTCCACATGCTTTGAGAGAGAGGCGTCGATAAAAAAATACGGACATAGAAGCATCTTATTGATTATTATAACAGCAACAAAATTAAACATATGACTTTTATCATATACTTCTCATGAATAAGTAACAATTCATCACACAATCGAACTATGAAGCAAAAACTCTATTAAAAATCAACAAACTATGTTCTCAGTCAACTTTGCAACTACAATTCATCATCTTTTCAGGAAGGGTCACGTATCGGAGCCTTTAGGCAATTCCACATACTCAGCCATCATATAGTCTTCCATGATTGCTACACTCACCGTGTACGCATGAGCAAAATGTTTCAACCGGACACATAGAAAGATAGGGGCTTATAGTTTTGCCTCCCAACGTATTCACCTCAAGGGTGAGGTCAACAATAATAATTCATGCTATCTATATTCAACTGGACATATGTGCCAAGATATTTCCTCACCACATGATGCTTGCCAAAGGAGAAAAATAAAAGGGATAGAAGGAAAACTTTGACTCTTTGCATAAAAGTAAAAGATAGGCCCTTCGTAGAGGGAAGCAGAGGCTGCCATGCGCTTATTTGTTTGTATGCTCGACCCCTTAATGCAAAAGAATGTCACATTGCATTGCCCCTTGTGATAGCGACCTTTATTATGCAGTCTGTCGCTTTTATTCTTCACCATCACAAGTTCGTGTAACGCTCAATTTTCTCTTACACTAAATGATCCCACACTTTTAGAAGCAATTTTTATTGCCTTTTTGCACCGATGACAACTTACTTGAGGGATCCTGCTCAATCCCTAGGTAGGTATGGTGGACACTTGAAAATAAGATTTGGGTTTAAGGGTTTTTGGATGCACAAGTAGTATCTCTACTCAGTGCGGAATTTTTGGCTAGCAAAGATAGGGGGCAAGCACCACATGTTAAAGGATCTATGACAATATGACTTCTATGTGAATATAAACAAACATAAACCATTAAGTTGTCTTCCTTGTCCAATGTCAACAATTTTGGCATATAATATTTTGATGAGGGCTCATAATCACAAAAGATTTCTAGGATAGTATATTTATATGTGAATCTTCTCTTCCCTTATTAATTCTTTCATGAGTTGCATCATTGACTAATGCTATGTTTGTCAATCTCTAATAAAATCTTCTACTTATAGTTTTCCTTATGTGGTGTCATCACCTACCATAAGATTAGTATATGATCTTTTCTTTATTTATTTCTTTTCTTTTATTTATTTCCTTTCTCTTTTTCTTTCTTTATTTCTTTTCTTTTATTTGCAACATGGAAGTAAAGAAAGCAAAACCTCAAACTAAACTTTATTATATAACTTGCACACGATTACAAGGATATATCACTAAGCAAACTCTCAAAGAAGAATTGATCGAACTAAACTTTTATTCATCTAAAGCAAAGGATCGAACTAAAATAAGTAAACGAAAAAAGATAGTGCGATGATACAATACCGGGTCACCTCCCCCAAGCTTGGCGGAAGCCAAGGGGAGTTCCCATACCCGATACTCAGTTCTCTTTTGGTGGTGAAGAAGATGATGGTGATGATGAAGTAGTATTCTCCAATATAACTATGAGTAGATCCTTCAAACCTTGAATCTCCCGAAGGGCTTGATGAATTAATTCATTGTTTTTCTTCACCTCAGCCATTATGTGTTTATTCTCTGGGCCCCACTATATTGTTCCTGCACTGTTTCTCTTGGACGAGATATGTCCCAATTGGACGGTATGTGCCCACGAGGAGTATTCTTGAACCCATAATTGTGAATCAAATTGCGAAAATTGTTACTATGTAACCTGTGTAAAGGCCTCCTCGGAGGGAGTTCTTCTTGCACTTCTTGGCTTGCTTGATTGTGTGAAGATCCCATGGCTTGATGAGGATTGGGGTGAGTAGAGATGCCGGCTAGTATGCCCCTCTCGGAGGCCGGAGAGTGAACCCCAAAAGGATTTCCCTCCTCTTCCTCCATAGCAGCCTCTCCAGCTTTATCTCTCCTTAGATCCTCCTGAACCACCCTCGTGTCTTCTTCTCCGTTATTGAAAGGTGAGGAAGACATGACGTTGGTCTAGCTGAATCTGTCAGAAAACAGCAAGAAAAGAGAATAGAGGATTTCTCCGCGATACGGTGATCAACAGGTTCGGGAAGTATATATAGATTTTTTATCTTGGAGGACAAGTAAGCTGTAGAAAACGGAGTCCGGAAGGTGTCCCAGGTGGGCACAACCCACGTGGGCGCGCCAGGCTTGCCTGGTGCACCCTGGTGTCTTGTGCCCACCAGGGGACGCTTCGTGGAAGTTTCTTTATTTCCTAAATTTTTAAATATTCCAAAACTAATAAAAAATATTTTTGCGGATTTTTTGGAGTCCGTTTACTTACCGTATCACGTACCTCCTTATTTTCACGATTCTGGAGAGTTTTGGAAGGACTCTTTTATGTGTTCTTCCAGTGTCAAAGTTTGGATAACATTACTTTCAACATTAATGGGCGTACCTGAGATATAATGCTTTATTCGTTGCCCATTGACAACCTTCGGGTTAGTACCTTCAAAATTATTTATTTTGATGGCTCCAGACCGATAAACCTCCTCGATAACATAGGGGACTTCCCATTTTGAGAGGAGTTTTCCCGCAAAGAATCTAAAACGAGAGTTGTACAAAAGAACATATTCTCCGACTTTGAACTCACGCTTTTGGATTCTTTTGTCATGCCACCTTTTAACTTTTTGTTTGAATAATTTTTCATTTTCATAAGCTCGGGTTCTCCATTCATCTAATGAGCTAATATCAAATAACCTCTTTTCACCAGCAAGTTTGAAATCATAATTGAGCTCTTTGACGGCCCAATATGCTTTATGTTCTAACTCAATAGGCAAATGCCAAGCTTTTCCATAAACCATTTTATATGGAGACATGCCCATAGGATTTTTATATGCTGTTCTATAAGCCCAAAGTGCATCATCTAATTTCTTAGACCAATTCTTCCTAGACTTATTAACAGTCTTTTGCAAAATTAATTTTATTTCTCTATTGCTAAGTTCAACTTGCCCACTAGACTGAGGATGATAAGGTGATGCAATTCTATGGTTAACGTCATACTTGGCAAGCATTTTACGGAAAGCACCATGAATAAAGTGTGAACCACCATTAGTCATTAAATATCTAGGGACTCCAAACTTGGGAAAATAACTTCCTTAAGCATTTTAATAGAGCTGTTATGATCAGCACTACTGGTTGGAATAGCTTCTACCCAATTAGTAAGATAATCAACAGCAACCAAAATATGTGTATACCCATTAGAGGAAGGAAAAGGTCCCATGTAATCAAATCCCCAAACATCAAAAGGTTCAACAGCAAGTGAATAATTCATAGGCATTTCTTGACGCTTGCCGATATTACCTATTCTTTGACATTCATCACAAGATAAGACGAACTTACTGGCATCCTTGAAGAGAGTAGGCCAATAAAATCCAGATTGCAATACCTTGTGAGCAGTTCTATCTCTAGCATGATGCCCTCCATAAGCTTCGGAGTGACATTTCCGTAGGATTTGTCCCTGTTCATGCTCAGGTACACAATGTCTAATAATACCATCTACTCCTTCTTTATAAAGATGTGGGTCATCCCAAAAGTAATGTCTTACATCATAGAAGAATTTTTTTCTTTTGTTGGTATGTAAAACTAGGTGGTAAATATTTGGCAACAATGTAATTAGCATAATCAGCATACCAAGGAGTATTATGAGCAACATTTATTGCAGCTAACTGCTCATCAGGAAAACTATCATCAATAGGTAGTGGGTCATCAGGCACATTTTCAAGCCTAGACAAATTATCAGCTACTGGGTTCTCAGCTCCTTTTCTATCAATGATATGTAAATCAAATTCTTGTAACAAGAGAACCCAACGAATAAGTCTAGGTTTAGCATCTTTCTTTTCCATAAGATATTTAATAGCAGCATGGTCTATGTGAACAGTTACTTTTGAATCAACAATATAAGGTATAAATTTATCACAAGCAAACACCACTGCTAAGAATTATTTTACAGTAGTAGCATAATTTCGTTGAGCACTGTCTAGAGTTTTGCTAGCATAATGAATAACATTCAGTTTCTTATCAACTCTTTGTCCTAGAACAGCACCAACAACATAATCACTAGCATCACACATAATTTCAAAAGGCAGGTTCCAATCAGGTGGTTGAACAATAGGTGCAGAAATTAAGGCTTTCTAGAGTGTTTCAAAGGCTTCTAAACAATCATCATAAAAAACAAAAGGTATATCCTTTTGCAAAAGATTCGTGAGAGGCCTAGAAATTTTAGAAAAGTCTTTAATAAATCTCCTATAGAAACCAGCATGACCTAAGAAACTACGAATACCTTTTATATCTTTAGGATATGGCATTTTCTCAATTGCATCAACCTTAGCTTGGTCCACTTCAATACCTCTTTCAAAAAATTTATGACCCAAGACAATGCCTTCATTAACCATAAAGTGGCACTTCTCCCAATTCAAGACAAGATTTGTTTGTTCACATCTCTGCAGAACTCGATCAAGATTGCTTAAAAAATCACCAAAAGACTTCCCATAAACAGAGAAGTCATCCATGAAAACCTCAACAATCTTTTCACAGAAGTCAGAGAATATAGCAGTCATACATCTTTGGAAGGTAGTAGGTGCATTACATAAACCAAAAGGCATACGTCTATAAGCATAGGTTCCAAAGGGACAAGTTAAAGTGGTCTTTTCTTGATCAGGTTGAGAAACAGGTATTTGTGAAAAACCAGAATATCCATCAAGGAAGCAAAAGTGTGTGTGCTTAGATAATCTTTCAAACATTTGATCAATAAAAGGCAGAGGGTAATGATCTTTTCTAGTTGCTTTATTTAATTTTCTAAAATCAATTACCATTCTATAGCGTGTAACAATTCTTTGTGGAATAAGTTCATTCTTATCATTAGGAACAACAGTAATACCTCCCTTCTTAGGGACACAATGAACAAGACTTACCCATCTACTATCAGCTATAGGATAGATTATACCTGCCTCCAGAAGCTTTAAGATTTCCGTCCTTACCACTTCTTTCATCTTTGAATTTAACCGACGTTGGTGATCAACAACGGGTTTAGCATCAGTTTCCATATTAAATTTGTGCTGACATAGAGTGGGACTAATGCCCTTTAAATCATCAAGAGTATATCCAATAGCAGCCCGGTGCTTCCTTAGAACTTTCAATAATCTTTCTTCTTCATGTTCTGAAAGGTTAGCACTAATAATAACAGGATATGTTTTCTTTTCATCAAGATAAGCATATTTCAAAGTGTCTGGCAATTGTTTTAATTCAAACACAGGATCACCTTTAGGTTGAGGAGGACCTCCTAGAGTTTCAATAGGCAAATTGTGTTTAAGTAGAGGACGTTGTTCAAAGAAAATTTTATCTATTTCATTTCTTTCATGCATATGTAGATCATTTTCATGGTCTAGCAAATATTGTTCTAAAGGATCAGTAGGTGGTACAGCAATAGAAGCCAAACATATTAATTCATACTTACTAGGAAATTATTTTTCATGAAGCTTTCTACTAAACTTGCAGAAATTAAACTCATGAGACTCATCACCAAAACTAACACCGATAGTTTGTTTCTTGGAATCTATCTTAGCATTAACGGTGTTCAAGAAAGGCCTACCAAAGATAATGGGACAAAAGTCATCTTGTGGGGAACCAAGAACAAGAAAATTAGTAGGGTATTTTATTTTCCCACACAAGACCTCAACATCTCTAACAATCCCAATTGGTGATATAGTGTCTCTATTAGCAAGTTTAATAGTAACATCTATGTCTTCTATCTCTGCGGGTGCTATGTCATTCATAATTTCTTGATATAAGGTGTAAGGAATAGCACTCACACTGACACCTATGTCACATAAACCATGATAACAGTGATCTCCTATTTTAACTGAGATGATGGGCATGCCAACAATAGGTCTATGTTTATCCTTTTTATCAGGTTTGGCAATTCTAGCAGCTACTTCACAGAAGTAAATAACATGCCCGTCCATATCTTCTTCCAAGAGATCTTTAACCATGGGAATACTAGGTTCTACCATAATTTGTTCATCAGGTTTAGGTGTTTTAATATAGCTTTTGTTAACCACATTTGAAACTTTAGCATGTTCCTTTATCCTAACAGGGAAAGGTGGTTTCTCGATATAAGCAGAAGGAAAAACTGGATCAACATTGTAAAGTATAGTTTCTTCTTTAATTAGTACCGGCTCTTTATTTTCTTCTTTAATAGGTGGGTGGTATTTAAACCACTTCTCTTTAGGGAGATCAACATGAGTAGCAAATGATTCACAAAAGGAGGCTACTATCTCAGAGTCAAGGCCATATTTAGTGCTAAACTTTTGAAAAGCATCGGTATCCATAAAAGATTTAACACAATCATATTTAATTTTAATACCTGACTCTTTACCTTCGTCGAGTTCCCAATCTTCCGAGTTGCGTTTAATTTTTCCAAAATATCCCACCGGAATTCAATAGTCTTCTTCATAAAAGAACGAGCACAAGAAGTATCCAGCATGGTTTGATCATTACAATAAAGCCGAGCATAAAAATTCTGGATAATAATTTCTCTTGAGAGCTCATGATTGGGGCATGAATATAACATTGACTTAAGCCTCCCCCAAGCTAGAGCGATACTTTTGAAAGGAAATATGCCCTAGAGGCAAGAATAAAGTTGTTATTTATATTTCCTTATATCATGATAAATGTTTATTATTCATGCTAGAATTGTATTAACCGGAAACTTAGTACATGTGTGAATACATTGACAAACAGAGTGTCACTAGTATGCCTCTACTTGACTAGCTCGATAATCAAAGATGGTTAAGTTTCCTAGCCACGGACAAGAGTTGTCATTTGATGAGCGGGATCACATCATTAGAGAATGATGTGATTGACTTGACCCATCCGTTAGCTTAGCACGATGATCATTTAGTTTGTTGCTATTGCTTTCTTCATAACATATACATGTTCCTATGACTATGAGATTATGCAACTCCCGAATACCGGAGGAACACTTAGTGTGCTATCAAACGTCACAACGTAATTGGGTGATTATAAAGATACTCTACAGGTGTCTCCGATGGTGTTTGTTGAGTTGGCATAGATCGAGATTAGGATTTGTCACTCCGATTGTTGGAGAGGTATCTCTGGGCCCTCTTGGTAATGCACATCACTATAAGCCTTGCAAGCAATGTGACTAATGAGTTAGATACAGGATGATGCATTACGGAACGAGTAAAGAGACTTGCCGGTAACGAGATTGAACTAGGTATTCACATACCGATGATCGAATCTCGGGCAAGTAACATACCGATGACAAAGGGAACAACGTATGTTGTTATGCGGTTTGACCGATAAAGATCTTCGTAGAATATGTAGGAACCAATATGAGAATCCAGGTTCCGCTATTGGTTATTGACCGGAGATGAGTCTCGGTCATGTCTACATAGTTCTCGAACCCGTAGGGTCCTCACGCTTAACGTTCGATGACGATTGGTATTATGAGTTTATGTGTTTTGATGTACCGAAGGTTGTTCGGAGTCCCGGATGTGATCACGGACATGATGAGGAATCTCGAAATGGTCGAGACATAAAGATCGATATATTGGAAGGCAATGTTTGGACATCGGAATGGTTCCGGGTGAGTTCGGGCATTTACCGAAGTACCGGGGGGGTTACCGGAACCCCCCGGGGAGTTATTGGGCCCTAATGGGCCTTAGTGGAGAGAGAGAGAGGGGCAGCCAGGGCAGGCCGCGCGCCCCTCCCCCTTGGGTCCGAATTGGACTAGGGAAGGGGGGTGGCGCCCCCCTTTCCTTCTCCCTCTCTCCTCCTTCCCTCTTCTCCTACTCTAACTAGGGAAAGGGGGGAATCCTACTCCCACCGGGAGTAGGACTCCCCCCTTGGGCGCGCCATGAGAGGGCCGGCCCTCCCCCTCCTCCACTTCTTTATATACGGGGGAGGGGCACCCCATAGACACACAAGTTGATTGTTTAGCTGTAACATCCCAAAATTCTAAATTTTGGAATGTTATATTAAATAAATAGTTTTGGTTGTTTGTTTGATTGTGGTGTGATTGCTTGTGTGAAATTGAGTGAAATTTGAAACTTTTGAAAGTTGAATGAGAGGGAATGAAATGACTTTCCCAAACTTTCACCTTGCATTTATGATCTCCATGAATTCAAATTTCATTTCATCACAAAACCCTAGAGAGAAGATGATATGACTTCTTCCATTTACTTAAAACAAAAGGGTTTTGAAAATATTTGAATTTCATTTGGAAAAAAATTGAATTCAGAAACTTTAAGCAACTCAATAATTTTCATGAGAGAAGATAAAATGACTTCTTCAAATCATATGAAATATGAGTTGGAAGTTTAAAAGAATCAAGTTTAAAGTCCCTTTGAAATTATTTTCAATTTGGAGTTATTTGGGTTTTATTCAAATTATTTTTCTCCAAAAATAAAATATATGGATAATAGGGTAAAATGATTCCCTACCGTAGAAAATTGGAGATACATAAATTTGGAATCAGTTTGGTATTTTTAAAATGATTTTTATTGGGTTTTATTATAGCTGTAGCACTTTTTGCTTTCTTTAAATTTTTGAGGATTTTATTTGACGCTAAGAAAATGTTCATGTTATAAAAAAATAATTTTCTAAAAAATTTGATATATTATATGCCTATAGTATATTTTTATTTTGTACGGTTTATTTTATTTTTGGTTGTCTATAAAATTGTTTAAAAAATGTTTCGGGCCGACAGAACTGGGCCGCGCCCAGCCCAGCCGGCCCAAGCCGCACCGCCGCCGTCCCCGAGCTCGGGACAGAGTCCCGAGCAATCCCGCGCTGCCGCCGTGACGAGGCCGGACTCCGCCGCCGCCTCGATTTGCCCCCTCCTCCACGCCTCCTGAGGCCGCTCGCCCTCCCCCCTATTTATTGCGCCGCCTGAAGCCCGCAGCCTCGCATCGCTCGCCGCCGCCACCGTTGCCTCGCTGCTCGATGTCGCTGCCGCAGCCGCGCCCCGCCGCCTCTCCTCCCCGTGCAGCCGCCGCCGCCGCGTAGCGCCGCCCGCGCCGCACTCCACCGCGCCGCCCTCACCGACGCTCACCGCCGCGGAAAGCCGCCGGAGATCCGCCACCATCAAACCGAACCGGTAAACCGCCCGGTCCGGTTTATTTCTTTTTAGGGTTTAGGTTTTTTTTGGTTTACCGTTAAAAAACCCGGTTTTTCTTATTAACTAGTTAATTAGTGAATGCTCGCTGTTTATCTCTTCGCAGTGAACATATTCGTTCGTTAGCGTTCGATAGCGAACGTTCGTTCGGTAGAATTTTTCTTTTTCTTTTTAATTATGCCAGGGACCTATCCGTAGTTTTATATTTACAGATTATCCCCTGGTTTTCAGACGGTCACAACTTTTTGATCGTTGCTCCAAATCCAACGAAACCAACGCCCACTTCTTCGTTATAATCCCCTTTATCCAGATAACCAACTTAAACACATTTTTGAAAGTTTAAAATTTGATTTCAAACAGTTTTGAATTCAAACTTCTTTTGTTCATAAATTGAGTTTTATAACTCCGATTTAATTGATTCTTTTGCTAATTGAAGCTCTTGACCTAAACTTTCTGATAAGACCAAATCCACCTAATTTTGGTACTATTAGAAATTGTTTTCTGTTGCAAGAGTTAATAGCTTGTTTTCGAAGTTTTTCGAGATCTTTTCTTTGATTTTTTTTGCATATGTATGCAATTGCTTGCTCACGATAGATTGAACGGAGTGTGACGAGTAGAACTATCAGGAATTATGAGTGTGAATCATCTTCATCAACAGTACAAGGCAAGTTCACACTTTGATCATATCCCTTTATTGCCCAGTTTTTATGCATTAGTTCAACCCTCAAACATTGCATGAGTAGGATTTGATAACATGTGGGTATTGGGAAGTAGTTGATGAGGTAGGAACCTATTGTCTTATATCGAACCCTGGGTATTTACTATGTTATGCTTATAATGCTATGATATGCTCGTAGACGTGGTTTGGTTTGAGTGAATCATGGAAGATGTGAGAGTTATTATCAAAGGGGGAACTTAAGGTGGCTACTTTAATACACATCTGGGTGGATTGGTTGGGGCACCCTGGGGATACCAGTGGATTGTCCGGACACCTGGGGAATCCAGTGTTGTCCAAGGAGATCCCGGGGTACCCGTGTGATCATCCTATGGTTTGCCACCCAGGCTCAAAGGGATCATAAGATTATTCATGCTAGAAACTTCCGTGTGCAGCCACAAGCCATTATGGGCTCTGGCATAGTTGAGTATGTTGTGTGACCTCTTTCAGTGGCAGACTAGCAGATGTAGGGGATGTAGGTGGTACGGTCTACCCATTGAAAGAGTTAATGTTTCTGAAAGACTGTGTCTCGATCATCCGTTTCTCAAACACCATGTAGTGCGAGAAAACCAACGGAGGAGATCGAGTCTTCTGGGGAAAAGTGTGCAAACCTCTGCAGAGTGTACAAACTAATCATGATTAGCCGTGTCCCCAGTTATGGACATCTTGAGTATCTGGTACTTGAATTATTGATTCGATCTCATCACTTTACTTAATTAATTTGTTGGGTTTGATTATTAATTTGGGATTGAGATGGGGTTACCATTCTCAATCTTTTCAACAAACTTTGTAGTTAAATAAAATATATTCCTTTGTTGTAGGGAAAAACTAGCTTTTATGCAAATGTTAAACTTAGAGCCTCCACCAGCCAAATATGCATGTAGTGATAGCCATTATTCAGCATTGCTCTACAGTGTGAAATTTCCAGTACATGCAATGTACTGACCCTTTGTGGCTGCAACGTCTCATGTTGCAAGATTCTTACGACGAGTAAGTGATACGTTAGGGTTATGATTTCTACACTCAACTTTGCCGTTGGTGTTGATGGGAATCCACAACCTTGTTGTTACTTCCGCTATATGGATTGAGGTAATAGTACTTATGTTACTTTATACATGTGATTTATCTGTGTTATAAATCCTCGAGTACTGTGTGTGTCAGCATACCGATCCAGGGATGACACTTAAGCACAGAGACTTGGCCGTCTGAGGTCGGGTCGCTACAAGATGGTATCAGAGCACATGTTGACTGTAGGACGTGACCCTAGAAACTGGCAAGCCCATAGGAAGGATTTTTCTCTAAAACTTTACTTTCAAAAGATCGTTTACCTCTCTTCCTTTCTGAGCTTTATTAAATATTCCCTTTAGTTAGACTATACCCTTTTCCCCTTTTGACCACACGAGGAATCGACTGATGAGACCACTCCAAGAAGTACAAGATATCGGACAACTAAGACCACTTGGAATGAAGAAGATTTTACTGCGCATTAGAATAATTAGAACTACAACGGTTGAAGACTCTGAAGACTAGGAGAATTTGAAGGCTCTGAAGAATTTCCAGATTGGTATGACCTAGGAAAGCTACCCTTATGGAACTTGTCAGACTATTGAAGCTGTTAATACCCGAGATCAAGGTGTGTCGGATAAAGATCGGAACATGGAGCGTTAAAACTCAAAGTTGTCGAGAAAACCCTAAGGCAGGAGATATCAACTACGGAATGAAAGCTCATGGTAATGACAAGGGCAGAAACACGGTTGACCATGATGTTATCGCCCACTTATGCTATTGTCACCGTGCTGAGTTAAGCATGCATTTCTTTGGAAGGATTGGATGACAAAAGGGGTAATGGAGCACCTGTCAGCAAAATATGAAGTTTTAACCTTAGCTGGTGTATCGCCAGGATCTGGAGTATTACATCAAGAATTTTTAGATGGATCTGCAGGAAGCTGTATTTGACAAGGAAGCATTTCCTGAAGAACTCAGGACCTAGAAGCTGAAAGTAGCCAAGCTAGAGGAGAAAAACCTCGAGATACCGGAGATTCGTCAGGAACTGAAGAACAGTAGTACCATGGCTTATGCCAAGGATGTTGAAACCTAGAAGTTTGGAACATAACTCCAGAAATATTGAAGGACGTCACGAGAGACTTCGCGTCAACAGAGATGATCTGGCAAAAGAACTTGAGAAGGACAAGCACGATCGGAAGAAGCCATCGGAGACATGGACAAGACTTGAAGAGTTTGGCAACTTTGAAGATTTATTGACCTTTAGAAGACCAAACCCCTGTTATATACCTATGTTAGATGCGACGATTGTGAGCTGTCATTTGTTTGATGTTTTTCCGACAGCCACAAATAAAATATGTCCTTTCAAAACTTTTGTTTGTATTGTGTGTATCCCTCTCTATCTCTCTTATCTCACCCCAAAACCCTTGGAGCCAATAGAGGATGAATGGAGATGAACTCATATTTTCTGGACCGATGACTCAAATGGAGACAGACCGATGGATTCAGAACATGGAAGATCACATGAAGAATAACACTATAGCCGGAAATGATATGACCCAGCATGGTCTTCGGTGCTTTGAAAGAGGTGCTGCTACTTGGTGGATGATGTACCAAACCATCAATAGATGGCAAAGAGTAACCACTTGGGAAGAATTTAAGTTGACTCTGCTAAAGTCTCGTCTTGTGTCCCAGAAATTAAAGCCTTATGGAAATGATATGAAGAAACCTTGTGCATGCAAGCCCTGTGGAGAAATAGGACACAACCATAAAGAACACAAGGATGAATGCCCTCATTGTGAAGAAAGTCACCCCGCTGAAGAATGCCCAACTAGGCAGATTACTTGTTTCTTGTGTGAAGGACTACCCACTACCCTGCTCAGTGTCACATTTACCCCATGGTACAAAGAACCATCCAGCAGAAGAAAGAAGCAATGAAAGGAGCCCTCATGGAAAGTTTAGAAGAACCTGTGATGAAGGAAGATGTCGAGGACACACACAAAGGAAACAGAATTAAAGCCTGCACCAAGTCATGCTATTCATGTGGAGAAGAAGGACACATCTCCCAAAATTGTCTGAATGGGGATCTAGTAGAATTCCCGATAGAGGAAGTACAGTATGACCCACAGGAAATAGAAGCCCTGATTGGTACGGAAAAGTCCAGGAAGAGAAATAGATTGGATTCCAGGAAGGACCTGAGTCATATCACCTGTTTCAGGTACAAGGAGTCAGGGCACTACTTCAGCGGTTGCCAAAAAAGGAAACCTCGAGACATGTCAGAAGTAATATGGTTCCGTTGTGATGAAGCAGGGCACTTTGCCAGAGATTGTCCCAAGGAGAAGGAGACTTGTGATAAATAGTTGAGTCTGTGATAAATATAGTAGTAGTAGTGGGAACAATTCTGTTATATTGAGGTGTTGAGTTGAGGCATGTAATGGAAATGCAGGAGATTGTAATAATTTGAGAATCAATAAAGTTAGCATCATTGGTACCGATTTGGATTTTAAGAGTTGTTACTCTATGAAGAAAGATTTTGACCATTTTCGAGGATATGAGAAATATGGTCTATGGAGGAATTTGTGCATTTCAAGGGTGGTAGTACCCTGTGAGGACCCTTGACCCCTGGAAAAGATAATGGTATTCCATGGAGTGGACCTTGGACAAAATAAGTACGAGTTTTATCTCGATATGTGGGATACCCCAAGAGTATGGAGAGATGAAGTACTATTGGATACAAAGGAGGTAGAATGTTGGTAATATGGAGCAATTGTAACTCCATGATGAGTCTGAGTAATCATGTCTTAGTTTCGTACCAGTAGAAGGAAGAGAGACAGTACAATTGGATGGATTTAAGAATGCTAGGAAGCTGGATGTTGGAATAATGATCATTTGCCCCGATGATGAATTCAAGGTTTACAAGTGATGAGATGGATCATAACCCACAGGCCCCAGGACCTGCCAAGAAGCAAGCACACTCTTGCTGAAGGAAAAAACCCTGGAAGAAGTTACGACTTTATCAATAGACGATCTTATAGGAGTAACGAAAAACCTGAGAGATGTGAAGAATGCTAGATGTTTTGTTCAGCTTGCAGATGTAAAGGATTTTTGCGAACTTAGTTCATCGACAAGAGAAATTCTGCAATGCTGGTGAGGAAGACCGAGTGTTAGACTGCGAGATTCGCTAAACCATATACAAGGTAATGATTTGGGTGCGGGATGGATTGATCACCATACCGACTTACTCTTATTATTCGTCTTGCTATATGGGATGGTAAATCTGAGTGACTTACCTATAGTAGAGCGACGACGATCAAAACTTTGTTTAAACCTTAGAATGGTATATGACAATTTTTTCCCCTTGTACAAGGCAGCTGTTGCCAATCGTAGGATATACGGTGAGAATGAAGCCCAGACCCATTTCCTGCAGGAGAAACCATAAATTGATGACCACCATGAGATATTGATAGTTGCTTAGTATTGGCGCCAGACCCGTCAGCTAAGAAGACCCAGTCATGGAAGAACCATACCAAGATGAAAGGACAGAAGAATTGAGGGAAAGGTTATGCCACTACCGGAAGAGCCCAGAGCAGGAATTATCCTGAATAATCTGAGAAGATCGACACTGCCAACAATAACGATGGAGTATATGAGTTTTGATGGAACCGTAACCATGCTTCTAAGGGTGGTAGCACCCCAGACCCCCTGTGACGATCGATAGGAGACCCCCCGAACCTAACCTATTTCTTGCTAGCCTCTCTGAATCTCGAGGACGAGATTCATTTTAAGGGTGGTAGGTTTGTAACATCCCAAAATTCTAAATTTTGGCATGTTATATTAAATAAATAGTTTTGGTTGTTTGTTTGATTGTGGTGTGATTGCTTGTGTGAAATTGAGTTAAATTTGAAACTTTTGAAAGTTGAATGAGAGGGAATGAAATGACTTTCCCAAACTTTCACCTTGCATTTATGATCTCCATGAATTCAAATTTCATTTCATCACAAAACCCTAGAGAGAAGATGACATGACTTCTTCCATTTAATTAAATAAAAGGGGTTTTGAAAATATTTGAATTTCATTTGGAAAATTTTCGAATTCAGAAACTTTAAGCAACTCAATCATTTTCATGAGAGAAGGTAAAATGACTTCTTCAAATCATATGAAATATGAGTTGGAAGTTTAAAAGAATAAAGTTTAAAGTCCCTTTGAAATTATTTTCAATTTGGAGTTATTTGGGTTTTATTCAAATTATTTTTCTCCAAAAATAAAATATATGGAAAATAGGGCAAAATGATTCCCTACAGTAGAAAATTGGAGAGAAAAAAAATTGGAATCATTTTGGTATTTCTAAAATGATTTTTATTTGGTTTTATTATAGTTGCAGCACTTTTTGCTTTATTTAAATTTTTGAGGATTTTATTTGACGCTAAGAAAATGTTCACGTTATAAAAAAAATCTGAAAATTTTGATATATTATATGCCTCCCGGACATGATGAGGAGTCTCGAAATGGTCGAGACATAAAGATCGATATATTGGAAAGCTATGTTTGGACATCGGAATGGTTCCGGGTGAGTTTGGGCATTTACCGGAGTACCGGGGGGGTTACCGGAACCCCCCGGGGAGTTATTGGGCCCTAATGGGCCTTAGTGGAGAGAGAGGGGCGGCCAGGGCAGGACGCGCGCCCCTCCCCCTTTCCTTCTCCCTCTCTCCTCCTTCCCTCTTCTCCTACTCCAACTAGGGAAAGGGGTGGGAGTAGGACTCCCCCTTGGGCGCGCCATGAGAGGGTCGGCCCTCCCCCTCCTTCACTCCTTTATATACGGGGGAGGGGGCACCCCATAGACACACAAGTTGATTGTTTAGCCATGTGCGGTGCCCCCCTCCATAGATTTCCACCTCGGTCATATCGTTGCAGTGCTTAGGCGAAGCCCTGCGTCGGTAGCTTCATCATCACCCCACGCTGTCGTGCTGACGAAACTCTCCCTCGACCTCAGCTGGATCTAGAGTTCGTGGGACGTCACCGAGCTAAAAGTGTGCAGATCGCGGAGGTGCCGTACCTTCGGTGCTAGGATCGGTCGGATCATGAAGACGTACGACTACATCAACCGCGTTGTCATAACGCTTCCACTTACGGTCTACAAGGGTACGTGGACAACACTCTCCCCTCTCGTTTCTATGCATCACCTAGATAGATCTTGCGTGTGTGTAGGATTTTTTTTTTGAAATTACTGCGTTCCCCAACAACTTTCTCCTTCACGAGGCCAAAAATTATATATATAATTCCGATCACGATGAACTAGATGCATCAGATATTTTTTTGGTGGAACTCCAGTTTCAATCGATTCCAATTCCAAGATCCAATATCATCGCATAGCCTATACCATGCCAATGCTTTTCCCTTCAAAGATAAAGGGAAAACCTTCTTCATAACTTCATCTCTGGGTAAACCTGCAAGCTTGAACAATCCACAAATTTGTTCTACATATATCAAGTGCATATCAGGATGTTCGGTTCCATCTCCTGCATAAGGATTAGCTAGTAGTTATTCTATCATACCTGAAGGAATTTCATATCCAATATTTTCAGTAGGTGCAGTAGGTTGAGGGGTAGCTAATTGTGGTTCTGGTCGAGGTGAAGATACCCCGAACAAACCCCTCAAAGGATTGTTTTCCGTAGTAACAAGTGACAATAAATTTCAGCACACTATATAAATGTTTCCTTACCAAATTCCACTTACCAAAGGCGCTTCACTCCCCGGCAACGGTGCCAGAAAATAGCCTTGATGAACCACAAGTATAGGGGATCAATTGTAGCTCTTTTCAATAAGTAAGAGTGTCGAACCCAACGAGGAGCAGAAGGAAATGACAAGTGGTTTTCAGCAAGGTAATGTGTGCAAGTGCTAAAATTGTAAGTAGCTAATACGTCTCCAACGTATCTATAATTTTGGATTGTTCCATGCTGTTATATTATCAATCTTGGATGTTTTACAATCATTTATAGTCATTTTATATCATTTTTTGTACTAAGCTATTGACATAGTGCCAAGTGCCAGTTGCTATTTTTTTCCATGTTTTTTACATCGCAGAAAATCAATATCAGACGGAGTCAAAATGCCCCGAAACTTTACGGAGACTTTTTATGGGCTAGAAGGAACACAACGGGCCCTGGCTACGCCTGGGGGGGTGCCCCGAGGGGGGCACAACCCAGCAAGGCGCGCCAGGAGGCCCAAGCGCGCCCTGGTGGGTTGTGCCCACCTCGGGTGCCCCCCGGACCGCCTCTTTGCTCTATAAGTACCCCAATATTCCAGAAACCCTAGGCAAGTTGACGAAATATTCATCCAGCCGCCGAAGATTCCGGAACCACCAGATCCAATCTAGACACCATCTCGGATGGGGTTCACCACCTCCATTGGTGCCTCTCTGATGATGCGTGAGTAGTTCTTTGTAGACCTTCGGGTCCGTAGTTAGTAGCTAGATGGCTTTCTCTCTCTCGCTGGATTCTCAATACAATGGTCTCTTGGAGATCCATATGATGTAACTCTTTTTGGGGTGTGTTTGTTGGGATCTGATGAACTTTGAGTTTATGATCAGTTATATCTTTTTATATCCATGAAAGTTATTTGAGTTTCTTTGATCTCTTATATGCATGATTGCTTATAGCCTCGTATTTCTTCTCCGATATTTGAGTTTTGTTTGGCCAACTTGATCTATTTATCTTGCAATGGGAAGAGGTGCTTTGTAGTGGGTTCGATCTTACGGTGCTTGATCCCAGTGACAGAAAGGGAAACGACACGTATGTATCGTTGCTACTAAGGATAAAACGATGGGTTCTATCTCTACATAGATAGATCTTGTCCACATCATGTCATCGTTCTTATTGCATTACTCCGTTTCTCCATGAACTTAATACACTAGATGCATGCCGGATAGCGGTCGATATGTGGAGTAACAGTAGTAGATGCAGGCAGGAGTCGGTCTACTAATCTTGGACGTGATGCCTATATAATGACCATTGCCTGGATATCGTCATAATTATTCGAAGTTCTATCAATTGCCCAACAGTAATTTGTTTACCCACCGTTTGCTATTTTTCTCGAGAGAAGCCACTAGTGAAACCTACGGCCCCCGAGTCTTCTTTCTCATATATTTGCCTTTGCGATATGCTTTTCTCTTGCATTTATTTTTAGATCTATTAAACCAAAAATAAAAAAATACCTTGCTGCAATTTTTCCTTATATATTTTATTTGGCATTCGATCTATCAATTTACTACAAAATTATCTCACGTCCGTTTGCCTATCTTCAGGTGCCGTACCCCGGAAGGGATTGACAACCCCTTTAACACGTCGGGTTGCGAGGACTTATTATCTGTGTGCAGGGGCTGTTTACGTTGTATTGCTTGGTTCTCCTACTGGTTCGATAACCTTGGTTTCGTATCTGAGAGAAATACCTACATCCGCTGTGCTGCATCATCCCTTCCTCTTTGGGGAAATACAGACGTAGCTTCAAGCGACATCAGAAAGAATTTCTGGCGCCGTTGCCGGGGAGGATCTTCAACATATACCAGGTTCCTAATCAAAAATCTCATCTCCTCACAATTTACATCATTTGCCATTTGCCTCTCGTTTTCCTCTCCCCCACTTCACAAAAATTGTCGTTTTATTCGCCTCTCTTTTTCGTTCGCCGTTTTCTTGCCGGATCTATTTTTGAGTGCAATCTTGTTGTGTGGTCATCATGACTCAAGAGAACACCAAGTTATGTGATTTCTCAAATACCAACCACAATGATTTTATTGGCACTCCGATCTCTCCTCCCGCCGCTAGTGCGGAGTCTTGTGATATAATACTGCTTTGCTGAATCTTGTTATGAAAGATCAATTTTCCGATACTCCTAATGAGGATGCCGCGTCCCATCTTAATACCTTCGTGGAATTATGCGATATGCAAAAGAAAAAAGATGTGGACAATGATGTGGTGAAGATGAAATTATTTCCGTTTTCTTTGCGTGATTCTGCAAAAAATTGGTTCTCTTCTTTGCCTCGCAATAGTGTCGATTCTTGGAATAATTGCAAAGATGCTTTCATCACTAAGTATTTTCCTCCCGCAAAAAATATTTCCCTTAGAACCCAGATCATGAATTTCAGGCAACTTGAACATGAGCATGTTGCACAATCTTGGGAAAGGATGAAAATGATGTTAAGGAATTGCCCAACTCATGGGTTAAATCTTTGGATGATCATACAAAAAATTTATGCGGGATTGAATTTTGTTTGTCGTAATCTTTTAGATTCCATCGCGGGTGGGACTTTTATGGAAATTACTTTGGGTGAAGCCACCAAATTGCTTGATAATATTATGGCAAAATATTCACAATGGCATACCGAAAGGGCTCGTGCTAGTAAAAAAGTTAATTCAGTTGAAGAAATTTCTTCTTTGAGTGAAAAAGTTGATGCTCTTATGAAATTGGTTGCTAGTAAAAGTGCTCCTATTGATTTTAATGATATGCCTTTGTCTACTTCGATTGAGCAAAATAGTGATGCCATATATGTGAATTTTATCTCTCGAAATAATTTCAATAATAATGCTTATAGAGGTAATTTCAATCCTAGGCCTTTTCCTAGTAATTCCTCTAATAATTATGGCAATTCCTATGGAAATCAATCTTATAATAATAATAATAATAGGAACACCTTTGATCTTGAGAAAAATATTAAATAATTTATCAACACACAAAAAGTTTTCAACACTTCCATAGAAGAAAAGTTGAGTAAGATTGATGATTTGTCTAGAAGTGTTGATAGAATTGCTCATGATGTGGAAAATCTCAAGATGAAATTTTTTGTGCCTAAAGTAGATGAATCAATTAAAGCTCTTTATGTTTCTATGGATGAAAGTAAGAAATGAACCGCTATGCTTAGAGCTAAAAGAGAATTCTTAGAAA